>NC_056725.1:728296747-728361747 GCF_019279795.1 Protopterus annectens | reverse complement strand
GACAGAGCAGTGGGTGTCACTGACATGCATAACAGTTGTCACTGCAGTTATCTGCACATGGCTCTGTCAAAGGCAGCACTGTACCTAGAGCAGTACAAGACGACTGCTAGGAGGATATGCTGGCCAGATCCAGACAGTATTAACCATACATACACATAACTCATTGACCCCTGCATATTGTGGACAGGCAGCATGTTTTCATGTGTATTGGTACAGCCCTGCCAATGTGTGCTATGCTGCTATTTCCATAAAAACATAAATGTTGCTGCATGGTATATGGGATCACACCTCTCCACTGTATACATTTGCACAGACTGTGCTGGTATTTGCTTTACATTTTGGTTACATTTACCATACTATTCTGCCCTGTCTTGGGGACTGGAGACATATCAGTAAAGAGCCCAGGTCTGATTGTACTGGCATACATTTGAGTTTCAGACTTCTTACCCTTCATAGCCTTACTGCAACTGCAGGTCCTGCTATGCTATCAATGTGTGAGTCTGTAGAGGGTTAATTCAACATTGCTGCCATTTTTCTGCCTTTACCAGACATTTCTCTGTGGTTTTCTGCAGCTGGCTTGCTGTGTGGGTGTGAGGGGTGATTATGGGACCTCCACCCTGACATCCATGCCTGTGACCTATGACCCCCCACTTAGTTGTCCCCACACCTATACTGCAGTGGGATTTGCCACCTTGGGTACTACTGCATAGTGTGTGGAGGCCAGTTTTGGCCAGACATTTCCTGGTGGCCAACAGAGCTGTCAGTTGTGTGCTGCTATCCCAGTAGGTCACCCCATTCTCTTGCATGCATGCAGCATTACCATGGATATGCTATCAGAACATACTATTCCATTCATTTATTGTTAAGAAGACTGACTTACCTTGTGCTTGTGGCAGTTATGAGGACAGTGCTTGAGGGCCGCCTATGTTGGATGCACATAGTACATTGCCTGTACATGGTAAGTTACAGGTAATGTGATGTGTGTGTCATCCATTTTACTGTGTGTGTGAGGCAGAGAGAGGTGTCAGTCCCTGGGGTCCCTAACAGTGTCAGTGTGTGTGCTATGCATTGCCTCTGTGCCAAGGCCTGAGCATACTGGGCATGCCTCCGTCTTCCTATGGGAGCAGGCTCAGGGGCTCCTCCTGTGAGTCCCTCTGTGTCTGTGGGGACATTGCCAATGGTGGTGGCTGTGTGGCACTTCCCCGTGCTGTTCCTGCTGCAGCTGTTTCCACAGGATCATATCGTGTAGCATGGCACATACTATGAACATGTGTGCACATGTGGCTGGAGAGTACTGCAAGGCTCCACCAGATATGTCCAGGCAGCGGAACCATGACTTGATAGCAGCCTAAACACATGCTCTATAATGATCCTGGTTTGTATGTGTGCCTCATTATGGTGTT
The DNA here is from genome assembly GCF_019279795.1 of Protopterus annectens. NCBI lineage: Eukaryota > Metazoa > Chordata > Ceratodontiformes > Protopteridae > Protopterus > Protopterus annectens. Next base: position 728,360,344 of record NC_056725.1, on the reverse strand, counting down.
CATGTGTGGGTGTGTGTGCATTTCTGATGGGTGCCATTATCCACGGCTCCAGTGCATTGCCAGCATCCCCCAGCAGATGGCCATACGGGATGGCCCCACTGGCAAATGCCTTGTACATCTGTGATGAATGCCAGATGTGGGAGTCGTGATAGCTTCCAGGGCTGCCAACACACACATTCATGATAATGCCCTTGGCATTGCATATGACCTGGCATTTGATGGAGGGGAATCCCTTGTGGTTTATGTAGACCCTATCCTGTTCACCAGGTTGTGCTTTGATGTGGATGTGTACGCAGTCTATGACACTCAGTACCTCCGGGTATTCTGCTTCATGGTGGAAGAGATCCATATTGCTGGTCCTCTCCTCACGGTTGTTGGGGAAGTAAATGTGCTCATTGGCATGAGGTAGCATGGCATCTAGGAATTGGTAGAGTACCCTAGATGCAGATGCCTGTGAGACCCCCATCATGTCCCCAGTAGGTCTTTGGAAAGTACCTGTAGCTAGAATTCTTAAGGCTACACATACTTTGGTGTCTACTGGGATGGGTTCTGCTCTGCTGGTTCTAGCTCTGAATTGAGTCCAGCACAGCTTGGTGAGTTGCTGAAGTATGTATCTGTCCACCCTGTAGTGCTCTACTATCTCCAGATTATGTAGCCCCTGGTAAGTTACCCTGGGTCTGAACACTCTTCTCCTCCTCCTCCTTGGTCTGTGGCAGTTGTCAGCATTATCCTCCTCTCCACCCTCAGCCTCTAGCACATACTGATGGATCAAAGCAATGGCAGCCCCTAACATGTTTCCAGTTAAAATTCCCCTGCATGTATACACCAATGGTGCAGTGTTTGTGGGAAAAAAACAGACTGTAAGGTGTTTCCATACTTTATACTGTTGTGCTGCAGATGCTGCCTGTATGATTGGCTGATTATAATACATTCTAGCTGCCACCTATATTACTCAAGACTTTGATTTGGCCACTGTGAGTATTAGAGACATTACTGGTAATTTGTGCATGATTGTCTTTATTCTGCTGTTGCCTTTTTTATAATAATTTTTTTTTTACATCTCGTCCCACTTTCAGCTATGCAGCCACCTGCCAGCTGTATTATGTGCATTGCCTGGCCCATTGTAAATTGCAAAAATCATTAGGGATTTCCAGTTCACTTCTCCTTTATTGTGCTGTTGCCCTTTAATTTTTTTTACATCTCCTCCCATTTCAGCTATGCAGCCACCTGCCAGCTGTATTATTGAGTGCTTTCAATGGCCCATTGTGTGTTGCAGTATCCCATATTACATTTTGTACTGCATTTCCCTTGTTTTGCTATTTCCTTTTTCTTTTCCTATATCCTTTCTTTTTAACCCCCGGTGCACCATTCAGACCCATTTAGCTAGTGTAAACAACAAGAAATGGCCCTCCCTTGGCCGCGAACATGCTCCTCTGTTCATGGAATAAGACTATACAGCCTCAGACACACTCCCTTGCTTAGCTGTGCTTAGCTAAGCACAAACCCGGCCAATGGAGCTCCAGTGTGCTTACAGCAAGCATGACACACCCTCTTCTCATGCTAGTTGCTCCTCCTATCTACATGGTGGTGTTAGAGCACCTACATGGCTAGGTGCAGTGAGACACTTAGAAGAATTTTCTAATTCAGTATAAGTCCCTTCATTAACAGACCTCACTGCCTTACTCCATAGTTACTGCACTACACAAGAGCCATTCCCCTTAGCAACCACTGTTTCCTACTATTGTTTTGATTCTGCTTGCCATTGACTATAATGGCAAAATCCAGCTTTCACCTAAAATGGACTTTTCTCTTTTTTTTTATTTTTCCCACCACCCCGTTTGCGGGGCACTACCCTATGCTTAAATGGCCGAGGTCTGCCAAAAAAAAACATTTATTTTTATAAAATTTAAACATGTGCCCATGCCAATGGTGATATATTTAGCCATTGCCATGGTCAACCACTTTAATACATGATTTTATTGTAGCTGTCATGGCTCCATTTTCTTTTTTGCAGAAATGTATTCAGTTAGTAACCGTATACATTTCTGCACCTTAAACTGTTCCTGCACGGAGACCTGCCTACTTCCTGGATCACTAAATCAGCTCATGTGCATGGTTTTTACCATGAGCTGATTAGCATACTGCATGGTTGTCCATGCAAAAAAGGGTAGGGCCGCTTGTGCACATCAAAACTGCATGTTCGTGGATAGTTCAGTGGCCATATTCTGTGCAGGAACAGCTATACTGTTCCTGCATGGAATTTTTCGTTTGTGAATCCAGGGGTATATTTTTCTTAAAGTAAGAAGTAAACTAACTGCTTAACCCCTTGTCTTCCAGTGTTCTTTACTAGCACACACATACATTTATATTTATTAAAAATAATACATTATTATTTAATAATAACCTAACTTATTATTTAATAATATTATTTACTTAATAATTATTTAATAATAACTTAAGTAACTATAGTTTGATAAATATATATATATATATATATATATATATATATATATATATATATATATATATATATATTTTTATATATATATATATATATATATATATATATATATATATATATATATATATTTATTTATTTATTTATATACATACAGTCTCAGAAGTATATTACTTCTCTGTCCAGTAGGACCCATTGGTGAGACATTTTTTAATACTAGCAACTTTACAAACACATTTTGATTTTCAAATGCCATACAGTTCTAATACATTTGTAATATAAGCATCTGTACAAATCAGTTTGACATTCAAATGCCATACAGTTGTAACACATTTGTAATATAAGCATCTTGTATAAATAAGTTTGATAGTCAAGGCACATATCATTCTTTACAGAACTCCAGCTGGCTATGCTGGCACTAGCCCATATCATCACAATTAGTATATACATTTTTTTATATATTTCATGAAAAATCAGCGTAATATTTCAGGATATGTAATTGTTGTTGGGAGGAAGTATATTAAATCTCAAATATATTATGCAAGTATTTAATGTCATCTACACACATACACATATGTACAGGTACATATAGTCACATATATAGACATATAGATTTAGAAACAGAGAGGTGGTGTCACATAAACAGAAGCTCAGAGACACAAATACACACATACACACACACACACACACACACACACACACACACACACACACACACACACACACACACACACACACACACAAACTAACTGGGTTTATTGCATTTCCTTGAAGAACCTTATTGTCAAAACCCATATTGTCAAGACCATATGGTCGACACTTTCATTTGTTAAACCATTCTGATTGAGATCGCTGTACAGTGAGAATCAGGGAACTTCATCTTTACTCCACTGAGTGCAATATGAGAGTTGGTATTAATAATTAATAGGGCTGTGAGGTTATAGTGGTGTTACCATTTTTTTATTTTTTGATGTTGTTTGGCTTTAAGTAATTTATTGGTGAGCTGAATTTCCAACCATATGGTTTTGCCTATATAGCTATGGTCTTGACCCTATAGCTTTTTACAATATAGTTTTTCAATAAAGTGAAATAGATAAACATACATGTACACATACACACTAGAATTCTTGACACTTTCTTGACTGTGCACACCTCAGATGTCATATTGTGATCAGATGAATGAAGAAATACATAAATAATAATATGCAAAGCATTACAACTCCCAACACACTCACTCTCTCTGTGTCTCTGTCATATACACACAGATGCCGAGGGAAACACACACACACACACACACACACACACACACACACACACACACACACACACACACACACACACACACACACACACACACACACACACACACACACACATGCTTAGCAGTTACAGCCACTTTCTTGACTGTGAAAACCTCTGTTCTGATATAGTGTATTTTCTTTCATCCATGCTTCATGTTGCTTTGGTATGCTGCTGTAAAGCAGAAGGCTTTTATTTTTCAACATTATCTGTAGGCATTGAATAATGTTTGTTCTCTAGTAGGTTGTCATTTTATCATAAGCTAAAGTTTTAATGGTAATTAATGTGTTTAGCAATTTATACAGTAATTAATAATTTGTACACTAGCCTTGCTTCATGAAATAAGTAAATAAGAACTGCATAAAAGTAATACATTTTACCCAAGTATTTATTGTACTAGTATCAGAGTGATCTTAGAAATTAGGTTTGACATATTGACCGACCTGTATTTAACTTGACACTAAAATAAAAAGGTTCTTAATATATTGTTTTTCTTGTCAAATAAGCATTTACTCTGCATCTTTTGTGTGTAAATTGGGATTATTTACGTTTACTGATAAGGAGCATGATTCTGTTTGAACTGACCTTTGTAGGCTGAACAGTTTTGACCTGTGTTAGAAGTATTAGACATCTCTCCACCCCCCCCCCTCTGTGTGTGTGTGTGTGTGTGTGTATATATATATATATATATATATATATATATATATATATATATACATATATATTAGAATGAACATTGTTGTTAAGAAATCTATGGCAGAATAATATTACGCCATCTGAATATAACATAGAAGAAGGGTTTTATTATTTACGTGTAAAACTTAAATGGTTGATAAATATTTTTTAGTGCTGAGTATTGATCCACCAAGCTCAGCTCAGATTGATTTTTCTTATATTAATGTCTAATATTTTATTAATGTTTAATGATTATTATATTATAATAGCAGGCTACAGCTTTGTCAAGAATCCTATACTAGAGAAATAGGCAAGGTCATTTTCCATGTGTAACCAATCTTCTTTAGCTTTGTGAGAAATAATGGTGGCTTTTGTTTATCAGATTATATATATATATATATATATTTGTGTGTAGGGATTCACTTGACAATCTTGAAATACTGAAATGTCGAATTTCAGTATCTCGAGACTGTATAGTTGAAAATCCAAATACCCAAAAACCCAAAATCGCGAAAACCAAAATCACAACCATACACACACCACACAAACACACATATACCTACCTAACTACACTACACTAAACAAAACAACACACACAAACACAACATAACACACAAACACACCTACCCTACCTATAAGCAGGGGGCCAAGCCCCCCCTTCATCCCCTGCACCCCCACTACTTATGTATACTAACATAATTTATTTCTCTAATATCTACATTTTTTCAACAATTGCAGAGTTTATGACATCATGATACATCATGATACATGGGGGGGGAATGGCTTAATGGCTAAGTTGTTTGCCTTACAAACACAAGGTGCAGGGTTTGAGTCTCACAAGGGATAATTGGCTAGGCTTAAAATGGCTCGCAAGGGCAGTTAGCTTAGTACTAAACTATGAACCTATGAACCTATCTCTGATCAGTGTCATATATCTGACTGTTACTCCATCAAGAATTGTTATTGATATTAAAAATAATTTAATTGGTGACTTTAGTTCTGTCTTCTGCAATACACTTACATATTTACTAATATAGAATATATTGATAATGTCATTCACAAAATGTTTGGCAACACTATTCCTTTTCATGTCAGATGCACCACTTTAAATGAGTCTTACAAGGCCATCATCTCATACCAAATATAAAAGAGTTCACACCAAAAATAGAACTTAAAAGCAATTATGAACTCTTAAAGAGCAAACGTTAAGGATATTCGGTATTTTAGGACATAAGGCAAACATACATTAAAACAACTTAAGTGTCATGGGCAATTATCAGTTATAGTTTGAAGCAGGAATGGAAGCAATTTATTCAAAATGGACATACATTTCATTTAGTTATTTGGCTAAAATTTTAACCTTTGAAAAGTTTTCCTCAAATTTAAATAGTATTTGACAAAATGATGTCATTAACATGAATAAGGATGATATACTTATTTTTAATAATATCATTAAGAAAATACATGTTTTTTTGTGGTTTAATTTCTCCACGTATTTTGGGTTTCTGATAACATGATGGGAATTGACCCCATTCCTAAACTTGGGTATGATTAAAGTTCATAAAATTCATATAGTTTCAGTCTTTGATGTCAGCCAAAAGTGCTCTTTACAGCAATATACACTAATATTGATTGCCTGATGCTACAAGTAGTCAGACTAGATGTGAGAACCCTTGCTTTCTCACAGAACATGAGTATATAATTGCTACCACAATGACATAACCATTTAGATACACAAGTTCTAAACAAGCAATAATGCACGATAAGATATGCATTACAGGAAAGTAATGGACCACTCAGTGATGTTGTGAGGCCCAGTACTACATTGAAGGGCATCCCCTCTCCTCGAAGGTCTATTATTTATCTGAAATGTCCAACCTGGAAGTCATTATTGCAGTTAGGAAATTGGGCTACCAATTAAACTGCTTTGTGTTTATTATTAGTATACACATATGTTTATGTACGTGATATCACATTAATAACAACGTCCTAAGTACAGAATCAGTAGTGAGGGATTTGGGCACCCAGGATGAGAGCAACCTGACTTTTGACTATCATATTGCTTCCATTGTATGGAAAGCTTTCTACATGGCCCACCTCATAAGTAAGGGAATCTCATCCAGGGACAAAGAGGTCAAAACATCCCTGTATTCTTCCCTTATAAGGACAACTATTGAGAACAATGCCCCTTCAGCATGTACTTCGCAAAGTACATGCAGCAGCTGGAGAGACCACAGAGATTCCTCACCAGGAGAATCCTGACCTCAAACACCTACCCTACATGGATAAGATAAAAGTTCTGTCCCTCTACTTAAATTTATACAGACTCCTCAGAATTGACCTCTGTCTGGCATACAAAGCAATCTCAGATCCCGCCTTGATGGGACTGCTGCATATCCGCAAGTCAAGCTCCACTCAAACAACCTGTACGTGTGACCTCAACCTGGTATGTGATATCAATAGGACTTGTTGGTGGGACAGATTTATGTCCCAGAGACTCCCCATCTGTGGAATAGACTCCCTCTCCATGTCAAGCAGAGTACCTCATTATCCCTTTTTAAGTGCAACCTGGATAACTGGATGGGAAATATAAAATACAGCCCTGGGATTCCACCTGTGTCCCTGTTGGATAGGGTCTCTGGGTGCTGACTTGTCTAAACATGGGCTAAACTCTTGGCTAGGATTATAAGGGCCTCAGATCCAATAGCCTAGTAACCTCCTATGATCATATGATCCTATTATGTAAAATAGTTCATCAGCCTAATATTTCAGTATTACTGTATGATATGCTGTTGCCTCAAACCCATGAGTATACCCATTATATAGCATGATCCAGTATTGTACAGTCTCCAGGTTCACATAGACTGAAAGCCAAAGGACTAACCATACATATTGATATACATTATTCCATATGCCTACAGGTTTTTATCCCACAGAGCTTACTCTATAGAGAAGGCAAAAATTTCTGTAGTTTTCGCATCCAAGTGACAAGTTATTTCAATAAATTTAATACTAAATTGACAAGCCATTTATTTACAGAAAACAAATGTTTTACAGCAGATGATACACATATATATCTAAGTATAGGGGAAAATGAAACTGCACTTTTTTAACTATATAAAAAAAAGAAAAATATAGCTCTCATTTCCAGATGACACCATTATCATTTAGTTATTCTAAAAATGTTGTGCTTAGAGCTCATATTTATTTTAGGGGGCATTATGATGATAGCACCAACAGTAAGTCTGTGGACAGGAAGTAAGACAGTTCATTGTAATGCAAGCTGTGACTATAGTTGTGCCAGTATGTTATGTGAGACAGTTCTAGCTGTACTGGCTGACTTTCTTGTAATCTTTTGACCCTCTTGCATTTTTGTTACAATGCAGCAATATACTAGATACTTTGTGATGCAGAGTCTTTAGAAGGAGCTTTTCATCTCTAAGTGTTCAGTTTTCCGTAACTGGGCAAATAACCGCTGTTATTAGAGAAAGAGGAATAAAAATCATATATAAATACAAACACATCCATACATGCCTGCACAAAGCAGAAAAATATAGAGACTGGTATGGTCCTCTTTATACAATAGCTGGTAATGAACTTAGAACAAATAGACTTGTTTCATGATATAACAGCTTGAAGCACTACCAAGAGAGGAGAAGGGAAGGGAAGAGAAGAGAATTAGAGATTTGCCAATGCACGCATTAACAGCAGTTGCTTGTAATCTTATGTCACACAATAAAAAAAAAGAACATGGTCAACATATAGTGCATTTACTTTTCTGCCCCATCAATCCTATGAACATTCAGGCTTCTGTCCCCTGTCACACACATATACACCAACTGGATGGACAATGTAGCACAAGACTCAGTTCAGGGGCAGTTTCCTGCATATGTGCAATGCTCAGCCAAGAGTTTGCACTTCTCAGCAGGGTAACGCTTTCCACTGCCCCTGTTGGGGGATCTGAACATCTGGGCTTTCCCAATAGTGGTGTTCCTGTGGCAGAAATCTACTAATTCTCTCCTCCAATGATCTGGCATATTGGCATTAGTCACCCATTCACCATTTGTTCCTATTCCTCCCAATCTCAGTACTTAGTTGTCTGGGGAAATACTTCAACCCTGGTCATCTGGAGCGTAGTCAGGACCAAAGCCTTAATGCTCTATTACCCACCAAGTATGTACTTGTCTTAAAAATAGAATGGAAAAAAAAAAAGTTGCCTGACTCCAAGTGTGTGATTGTGTTCAGCTATGAAATACAGTGAAGAACAGATTGCTTTAAAGCACAGGTCTTGAACAAGCAGCTGAAGATATAATTTGAAGATAAATAGTTTAACATAAATGTTAATTCATATGGACACTGCTAAACACCCATCAGGTTACAAAAAGTGCAGGAACAATTAATGAGATATATACCTTAATCAATAATAAATGGGAAAAGGTATGAACAGTATTGAGCATCCTTTCACTAGAAGTATGCTAGTGATGGCAGAAACACATATGCATGAGACACAGGCATGTAGTTGAGATTAGATGTTCTCTTACCAGATTATTTTAATTAGAAAGCTGTAATTTCCCTGTTTAGCCATATGCACACTACATAATTTTCCTGCCTCTCATTTGCTTGTTAGACTTTTACGTCTGAATCCCAGATGAATTAAATGTTGCAGTAACACTTCATCTAGCTCTGCCCATGGTGAATTGAAACATTAATACATCCCTGACACACATCCGTATCCTAATAAGCGCCGGAAAGATGCAGCCTGCTGTTTTTACAATTACAGTAGTACCATGTAAGTGTGACTAAACAGTAAAGGAACAAGTGACATCAAAAAGTTTCTGTAAAGAATGCCATGATATGCAGTACACTGGAACCAGGATAGTGAATCAGATCCGTATTTGCCAGTTTGTCTGCAGTTTGTTTTCAGTAGACTGCCTTTTTGGCTGAGTTCAGAGATGAAATGTGGTCAGTGATGTTTCTAAAACCAAGCATCAAAAGGAAATGTGATTTAAACTGAAAATCAGAAAGGATTAAATTGACGTCATTGCCTAGTAGACAGTGAAGTGACAGATTGTTCAAGAAATACGTAGATCAACAAGAAAAAAAGTTCTTCATACTCAAAATAGAAGTGTAAACTATTTTAGACAGAAACCAAGCCTACACTGAGCATATTAAGCAGAACTCATTTAAATAACATTATTTTTGTGCTAAGGAATAAGTAAACATAGCATGATCTTTCATGCACCAGAATCTACAATCAAACAAAACTGTAGTAATACAGTAAGGCTTTTCTTTGTAAAGTATAATAAACATAATACCATTTCAGAATATACTGTTTGGGTTTCTGGCTCATACTTCAATTGTAAGAAAGATTTTGAACCTGATATGCAATTTATTCTGTTGTGTTGTCAAACTGGATTTAGTATCCAGTCAAACAATTACGTATATCCATTATTTTTTAATACTGGACATTTTTTCTAAGGTTCTTTCCAATGTATTACCTCAAATAATCTTATCTATAAAGACAGAATAACATTAAAAAAATGCTACCTCAGTGAACAATGTTTACATAGAATAGTTACATACAGCTTTGTTTGATTTGCTTTTAAGAAATGTTTGCCACATAGGAAACCGTGATCCAAATGTCCCTTACAGGATACATACATTAGTGCATGATCATTCATTTTCAATCTGTACTTCTCTTGCTCTAATTACTCTTCCAGGGGATGTAGAAGTATTTAAAAGCACAAATAAAGAATTGTTCCAAAATACTTCTAGTTTCTTTTCCCATCGACTCACAAGGTTATCTCAGTCACTCCACATAGAATCCACAGAACTGACCGTCACAACTTCAATATACTAAAAAGTCTCTGATTTCCCATTTTAACCTCCAATAGGGTTGTTTGCCTTTCCTGCACTGGTCTAAGTAGTGCTGTTAATTGGTAAACAGCGGGGGTTTGTTCTGGAATGAATCTACTTGTTAAATTACCTGCAACTATTTGTACATTGCTGTGGTGACCCATCTTCCTCTGGTGCTTACAATCATCAAAGTATATCAGAACTTGTCAGATATTTGGGATGCATGGCTAGCCTTAAAAAGGCCGTTGTGATTGTTAGCCTAGTAAACACCTATGAACCTATGGCAATTTCACACACCAGAGTACATAATCAGCCATTGTTGTAATCACTGGGTGGATTAGTATGACACTGGTGGAATACATATATAATTTATTCTATATGTTTTTTCATGTGCTACATTCAACCACAGAGGACAGCAATGGTTCTGACTGTGAAGTAATTTAATCTGATTGGCATTCATTGGTTCTGTCCCCTTATCTTGTATTAGCACGTATGTCTCGTGTTAAACCTTTCATCAAGTTTATCACTTGTGTTCAGACTGTCATGTTATTCTTTGCACATCTGTTTTCTGTAGGCTTTGTCATATCTTTAATTTCAGCTGTTGGCAACATTTCATTGGTGGTTGTATGCACTATATTTTTCAAGTCAGAATAAATTCACCTGTCTTGAGATGGTTTGGTAAGCTATAATAAATTCAACAATATTGAGATGTAAAGGTTTATATTCATAGCTCATGGCTTTATTACGCTTTTGAAGGTTTGGGGAAATCTTTCATCTACTCTGCCTGCAGTGGACTGGTGAGGTTCTGATATGAAGAGTTATACGCCATTCTGGTTTGTGAAAGCTTTAAATTCTGCTCAGACCATGGGATATTACTATGGACATTTTTTTGGCAAGGTTGTTTCTTTTGAGGACTGTCTGTAATACTGACTCACTTTTTTTCTGTTTTTGTTGATTCCTTGATCATGATTTCTGGGAATATGCCCAGTGCAATTTCGAACATGATATCTTTTAATGGCCCAACAACATTAATGTGATTGCACTGTAGAGGAGATTATATCTATTTCAATGGATGGAATAATTCATGTGGTGATGCTTTGTTTGACCACTGGATGTCGAACAAACTCCTAACAAATATTCAGTGTTTTAACATAGATTCACTACCTGCACCTTACAACAATGCAAGTCAGAGCTTTTATCACTACATTTTGTAAGTGTCCCAATTCTGTGGTGTCTAAAAACTCTTTATTACACAATGCACAAGGGACTACTGCTTAATGATTCATCACAGTAAGTTGCTTTGACATGCTGTTTCTTGGTTGCAAATGTAAGGTTCAGATAGTTGGGGGGGGGGGTGGAGCTAGACTTTACAGCATGAGCCAGCTTTTCAGTTTTACTCCTCTACCACAGATCTACGTCTTTAAATCTTTCCTGTGTTAGACTTGTTCTTTTTGTCTCATATTTGGGAAAATAACTGCATCAATCTTTGCTGAGCCTAGTTTGTGTTACTATGGTGAATTAAAGTACTCCTTCAGATTTTAAGGAAAGTTCTGCATTAATGACTTGAATGCCATGTTAGATAAAATATCTGAGCTGGTGATTCAAATTCTGACTGATTCCCCAGTGATAAAAGCAGAAAATTATTGGATAAAGTATGCCCTAGAAGCTTGTACTGAAAAATGTCATTCTTGGAAATTGCAGTATATGTGCAAGCTGCATGACAGGAATGCTGACAGCTTTCAACAGTTACAGACAGATGGTGCATTCTGTCCTGGAGAGGATAATTTTTATGAAGGACCACTGACATTTTATAACTTATAACTTTACTTATCCACAACTTTAATTTAGTTGTCTTCAATGAAGGAACTGAAACAGAGGACCTGATTGAGCTCCTTAAATTTCACCTAACTGAGGTTTTGAAAATATAAGCAGCACATCCCATCACCATTCAGCAAGTACACCGTTCACTGTGGGCCTGCAGTGAATCACAATGACCACCAAGGCAAATTATATTCAAGTTACTAAATGAGAGTGACAAATAGAGCATTTTGAAAATTGCCAAAGAAGGTTGTCCCTTTTTATTATGTGGGCTTAAGGTGTTTCATCCTAAACCCAGTGGGCAAGATGTGTTTTCTCATCAGTTAGACAACTATGCCACAAAAGTGGCATACTACAGCTTTAAATTACCCAGCCTTTCATAACATTAAATGGAAAAATGAACAGGTGTATTTTGACACACAAGCACCAGCTATGTTCTTTTCCCAGTCTCATTTATCTTAAGGAGTAGTGAGTAATAAAACTCAACCTACAACAACTCAATGTTTGCTACCTTAGAATCTGCCAGGTTCACTCCCAAGAGATCCGGAAAGTTTGCTGCTATCCCTGCAGTGAAACAGTTATCACCCAATGAGTCTGGTAACAGCAGATTCCATTAGAAACAATTTTGATGATAGCCAGAGGAACAAGGCATCTGTTCCCAGAGCAGATGGACTCTATGGATAGGTGTTGGAGGATTGTATAATGCTTAAGGCATTTTCCTAAGAAAACATATGTTCATGTGTTACATCTATCAGTAACCAAAATTGCAAAATGGCACTCAACTCCTCATCAGGCATGGAACAGTAAAAGATGAAAAATAAAAACTAAATTATTTAATAGCCACATGTTCCAAAAAAACCCAAAACAAAACACACACGCACACAGATGAGTTAAGGGCTTTTAATGCATGTCCTACAGGAACTTCATCAGAACTAAATTAATCAATTATGATATCCTTTTATTGATACTGTTGCTTCCAAAACCATCCCACTTAATGGTAGATATGTATTAATTAATCACCATACAGAATCAATGCAAATATTGCAAGTTTTTTTCTTGCATATAAATTAGTTTTTAAATTGTTAGTAATAAATAAAACAACAGTCATTAAACAATTACACTTTCTAAAATTGCGACTTTTCCTCCAGCAAATACCTTTAACAATCCATTTAAATTATAAAACACCACACATAAAACCACACACATAAAAATCCATATTGGATGTCATATCACTCACTAAATAATCTTATAATTTAGCTGCACTTAATTTGAGATGCGGAGTACTGACATGCTATCATTTAAACCAAGGATTGTGGTCGCATTCAATTGAATTTGGCATAAAAGCTCTTTATACTCAAGAGCGTCCCCCCCCACACACACACCAGATCAGGGATAGCTATTTTAAGTATACCAAATACAAATCTTTCATATTGCTCACATAACAAACGGGGCTTGTATAGGGCATTGCTTTTGTTCCCCTTAGTAATATCATACATACATTCATAAATCCTTTGTCTAAGTGCCCTTTCAGTTTTACTCATGTAGAATGATGCACAAGAAGAACATATTGCTAAATAAACAAGCCCTCTAGTTCCACAGCTCCCATCCTGTGACATAATATTATTGCTGCTAAAATTTTTAAGTTTAGTGTTATATTTTGCCAGGATGTATTTACACTGTGTACAAGAACCACATTTATATGTACCCCTGTTGTCTTCTCCAATCTTGGTTTTACTATTCTTTTCCAAGATATGTTTAATGTTATTCCCCATGTTATACACAAACGTTGGTCTGTTCCCCAAACACTGTGTAATACCTTCATTGTTTAAAAACATTTTTAAGTTATTCTCAATTAATTGTTAACCCCTGTACTACTTAAGTTGTACTGCAAAACCAACGCCCTACTAAAATTACTCTTTGTCAATAATGGAACCACCTTTCCCTGTATGAGTGCCCCTGGAAATTAAATCCAATTACCCAATGCATGAAAGGGAACTAAATTTTATTTTTCTAAGATCACTGATTTGCTTACTAATGTTATTTACCAATTTCTGGGGATAACCCCTCTCATAAAACATGTGTTCAAACTTTTTTTCAGCTTAGCATGTTAGATCCTATGAAATCATTTGGGCTAATATAGCAAATTGCCCTTTATCTATCCCTTTCTTCATTGCAAAAAGATGTGATGTTTGTAATGTACAGTAAATAAGAATTACTAAACATGGGTTTTCTATAGGTGTTATAACTACCCCCTTAGTACTGGAGATATAAATATCAAGATTATTAATACCCTCTCTCTAAAATTAGTAAATAAACTTGAGGAACTCAGTAGTCTGACTGAAGTATGAAACAGACCTTCCAATGTCAGCTGGTGGACCATTTCGTAAAAAAAAAAAAGATAGCATCTAAATATCTGTAGCAGGTTTTACAGTACTTGTATAGTTCAGATATAAAAACAAAGTTTTTCTCCCAACTCCACAAGAAAAGGTTGGAAAATATAGGGGCACAAGCTGCCCCCCATAGGCTCACCCTTAATCTACTGGTAGATTTCTCCTTCAAAATATATAAAGATATTTCTTAAAACTACATCAACACAATCCCATTATCAAATTTATTTTTGTTGCCATTAAAAAGCCACAACTTAAAAAAGCTTCATGAAAAAAGTATTACCTTGTTCATGGGTGATACAAGAAAATAAATCAACCACATCAATGGTCAAAAAAATGTAAATTATCCTCCCACAATTCACCTTTAGGTTTATTAAGGGTATCCAAGGAATCGTTAATAATGTGTAGTCTTTCTAGCAATGTGTTTGAGAATTCAGTGTATGTAAGCTGCAAGGGGATATGTCTTGGAACTCCTGAGTGTGACAATGGGCTTAAATAGGGGGTGTGCAATATCTTTATGAAGCTTAGGGATCCAAATTAATAGGACCTAGTAGCCTAAGGATTTTAAGTAAACCATATAACACAGGACTGATGGCACCCTGCAATAAACAATCTTCAAGAAAAAATAAATTTTATTAAAAACAATATTCACCTCATTCCATGAAATTGGTGAGTACATTTCCTGATCTTGTAATAATTTAAACATTCAACTTATGTAATCAATAATGTCAAAAATTACTATCCTCCCATCTTCATCAGGTTTCATGAGTCTTAAGTGGTTGTCATCCCTAATATTATTCAAAAGTTATGTCCCTTCTTTGTTCAGAATAAACTTAATAAATATATTATGATTCCTATGCATTTGATAAATATAATGAACACAAACATTGTCAAAGGTTTGAAATAAATGATGTAAAACTGGGTAACTCTTCTTCCTAATATTTGTGCTCACTTGACAGGCATTAAAACTGGAATCTCTCAACATCACAGCAAAATTCCGTTTCCTAGTAAATAATTCTGGTATACTTTCAAATAGATGAAAATGTCTAGTTGGAATGTATGAAAAGCCTTTTTCAAAAAGGGAAAAAAAATGGTGTGTGATAGAAAAACTACCATAGCTGAAAATGTTAAACTCATTCTGTCTAATTAAAATCCCAGCATGAATTGTGTTAAAATCACTATCACCACTCCATACCTCTTTGACAGTGGATGCCCTTGATGGTGGCCTTTCCTGCCCATTTCTTCCCCTTCTTGATTAACCTGTAGTCTGTGGAGTATACCTGTGCTGGTCCTGATTGGGCCAATTGTACCTGTATACCCTCCTCTAGTTCACCAACCTTTTGGATCTCTGTAAAGGGAGAAATTCTGAAGACTCAGTGGAAGATGTTTCTTGCACTCCAGTAACTATGGGATGGTTCCCACCAGCTCTCACTGAGATGTCTTCTAAATGGTTAAGTGAACCACTGTGTTACTGATTGTGAATTGTAACAGTATCAACTGTAAATCCCTCCTCACCCTTACCATAGTCCAGTGAGACATGGAAATGGGGATTAGGGCAATTATTTTTAAAGTGACACTGTTTAAGATCCCTCTCCATCTTCCTAATCTTCCTTTACTTATTTAAATCACACAACTTATCTATTTTATCAAAGATTACATTGTACTTGTACTCATAGATGGAAACCAGTAAATCTCTTTGCATATTGTCACTGAGGATATTAACTTCTGTCAAAATTAAAACTAATAGTTTGCTCATTATGTTTTATGAATGCGTGGATTAACTCAAGTCCATGTCTGTCAATTGTGTCACATAATTCTTTATAAAATGAAGAATTGAAGTCTATACCATTAGGAAATTTAAAGCAGTGATGCCCCTGTGGGACTATCAGCAATCTCATGCATTCATGAAATAAGCATTGTCATTTGGAAATTGTACAATTAGGTATGTTTTTTTTCTCAAAATAATGTAGAATGTCAAGAAAAGTAAGATTCTCTTCATCTTTGTTGTTGACACCTGAGCCATGACTCTTACGGAAATCAAAACTTTTGTTTAACCACCTAGCAAAAGTTAAACATTTGCTCACTGGCTCCAAGTTAGTTCCTTAATAATTTCTTATGTTAAAATCAACACCAGTCTCTCTTTCTCACTTGCTACACTTGCTAAAGCCATAAGTAAATCATTAGAAATGTTAAAAGTACCTGTGAGGGGTAAGGTTCCCACATCAAAATCAGAACAGTGTTAAAGTAAGAGCAACCAGCCTCTTGTCTGAGAAGAAATTAGTCTTATTGGATTAACATTGTCAGTTGAACTAACTCCATATCACCTTTAGGCAATTCATTGATATTATGAGGAATCTTGGAGTGAGTGGTGGTGGTGAAACCAAGATTGTTGGAATTGTGTATAGAAGAAAGGTCCTTGGAACCTGCAATAGGAGTAAGCAGTTTACACAACCTGGTTAATTCCCTTTTTAACTTGGTACATTGTATGCTAACATACAAAGATCCATCTCTCTAGTTGGGAATTGGTGTCTGCCATTCTACACAGCTCTGCCTTTTGAAATATCAGGACACATCACAGGCTCCTAAATAAATAAACTCTCTTCAAACAGCCCCATGCCAAAACTGAGTGAATGATTTAAGAAAAACCTAAACTAAGAAAACAGGTATGGGTGCTCTGCACCTACTAGTAAACAAAATTGCAAAATAGCACTCAACCACTTCTCAAGCATCAAACAGTAAAGGTGGAGTCAAAAAATAAAACCTTAATAATTTAATAGCCAGGCATTCCAAATAAAAAATCCACTAAATGAGCTTGAGCAAAGTGCTTTCATTCTATACCCAACAAGAACTTCAATAGAAATTAATTAAGGCATCCTTTTATAGGGACTGTTGCTTCTGAAACCTTCCCACTTAAAGGCACATACATATCAATTAATCACCATACAGAATCATTGCAAATATTAAAAAAAAAATTCTTGCATACAAATTAGCATTATTACTCACAGTCTTCTTTAAGGAGACAGACACACACCAAGTTGGCTACAGTGAGATTAGAACCCTTACCTATCTAAGTTTACAGATTAAAAAAACACAACACTTAGTGCGTGCGCAATGGCACAAGTCTGACTTTAACAGAAGTGCAGGTGATCTTATAGCAAATTACATCAGCAGGCCCTGTGTGGGGCAAGAGGAGGACTGCTAGACATGGATTTTTTTGCAAGCACAAAAACAAAGTAAAAACCATGCCAGTTTCCAAGGCAGTGGTGGAGTCCCTCTAATCATGACAGAGAGGTGGACACACTACTACACTGAGAACCAAACCCCTACATATCTAAGTGCACAGACTAATGAACACAGTTTTTAATTCAAGTGCCACTACGCAAGTCTAATTTTAGCATGAGTTAATGTGAACTTATAGTAGATGACATCATGAAGGGATGTAGGAAACATCAACTTGGGATGCCTGCATAGGCACATCGCTTCTTTGTGTCAACTGAGGATAGTACACTAACAGTAGTATACTGTTTTGAAGCCATAGCTGTGTAACAGCACAAGTTCCTTATTAAGCATACTTGGATGTATACCTTTGGTAGTCCAAGCTTGTAAGCAGAGCTATATGGCCATGTCCATGAGGGAGCACACATTATATATTACGCCTTTGCATTGTGTTAGATGTATGTATTGTAGAATTAAGGAGATCCCATGTTTGTATTGATTGTTGTTGATGCTGGTTGTGAGGAGACACATATGGATATTTATTAACTGTCTGTACAAATAGTTACATTGTGCCCTCAATTTGCAATGTTTTCACATCCTGTAAATATAGAATAGTAAGAACAAAGATCTATGTATGTGATGTAATAGTTAGCATACCTCTCAACCTCATAGAGCAGAAAATCTGCACAAAGCCATAATTAATATGACAAATGTGGAAATATTGCCCTTACCAACTTGCAGTGTTGATGGAATAACAGGTTTTGCATTAGAATGCATTTTCTGAAGGGTATGACATCCATAAATGAAATGTATGTCATTATTTTCTGACTTAATTCTCAATGGTTTTGCAATAATGTTGCATAAACCAACAATTTATGGGGCACAGATTAAAAATATTATGTAAACATATGGACATTCTTTATAAATCTGGACAGTTTAGAGCTATGATAGTTAGGCATAGAGAAAATGCAATGAGTGTATATGCACACGTGTTTCATTCTTCTACCTGTCTGCACAGTGTTAAGCAGTGCACAAACTTGAGGTGCATTGATAACATCCAGTGCTCTTATTTTGAAATGTATAGGTCTTACTGCAGCCCACTCCTGACAGTACTCCAGGCCATGATTTCACAATTGCTACAGGCAGTCTATAACTATTATCTGCATATTTCCTTTTTCACAGTTTTGAGCTTCACGCCAAATATTTAAGCATTATTAAAACTGTTTTCAGATTGTGATGCATCTTGCAAGTGTGTACTAAAAATATAAAGATGATATCTTTATGGAACAGAGAGTGACACACTGCACAAAACACAAACTATAGCAAAAACACCTCCAATACTTCAATTTACATTAGGATTAGAACACAAAACACCATTACAGCTTCATCAAGCAGGATAGCTGCCTTAGTTCTTTTGGCTACAGAAGCTGCTTTCTAAACTGGTGTCATTCCTCACACAACCACCTTCATAAAAACTGTACACTGCTATCAAACCATGCACAATATATTATACAAGCACTTCTATGACTTATATGTGGACACAGACCAGTTAGTAGACACAAGTCTTGACAAACGTATGATTATAACTATACATCTCCCTGTCTTACAATTCTGTGTTTGTGGGTGTGTGGGGACACATTTACTGTTAGGATACAAACTTGCCTGAAGTAAAAAACTGCAATGGTGTGGAGTCAATTCCTAATTTATCTCTGGCATGATGTAACAATATTCAGCTGTAGTTGGACTGTCTGAGTGTTTCATTCCTGATGCATAACAATTACATATGGTAACATTGTAGTAATATCAGTGTACTGCATACTCGGATGTTAACTTAAGTTATCTACAAAAGCACCACTATATATTTGCATACGGTATAAAGATAAGACATATACAAGAATATGTCATAATAGAGTTCAACACTACAATCTAGGTTTAGGCCTTACCATGCATATGTGTCAGCTGACACAGCATTAGTTCAGGGCTGCCACTGTCTGATGCAAGCAGTACTCAGCCAATACATGTATAGATAAAGGTTGTGTGAGTTGCCTGACACCAATTTTAATTTATGTATGTGAGTAGGAGGAAGGTGTTAGACCTTAGGTGGTCAGTGAATGTGCTATGCATTCTCTCTTAGCCAAAGCAAAGACATACTGAACATGCCTATGTCTACCTACAAGGACAGCAGCTAGGGGTTTCTTCTCCAGGTTGTCCTGTGACTGTGGCTGTGGTGACCTAGGCATTGGTGAGGTGATGTGTTCCCATTCCCCTTGCTGGTCCTGCTGCAGCTGTTTCCACAGGATCAGACTGCATAGCATACCATGCACTAGGAAAATATGTGTACATCTGCAATATGTGTATACTGCAATGCTCCACCTGATATATCTAGGCACTGGAAGCATGACTTCAGAAGCCCACACACATCCCACACACATGCTATATTACATTCCTAGTTTGTGTGTGTGCCTCATTATGGAATGTTTCCCTGGGTGTGTGTGCACTTCTGATGGGTGTCATCATCCAGGGTTCTAGGGAGTAGCTAGCATCTCCCAGTAAATGACCCTGTGAGATGTCCCCCCTGGCAAATATCTGGTACAGTTGTGATGGTGCCAGATATGGGAGTTGTGATAACAGCCAAGGTTGCTAGCACACACATTAAAGATAATACCCTGGGCATTGCACATGACTTGGCAGTTGATAGAGTGGTATCTATTGCAGTTAATGTAGATCCTACCCTACTCACCAGGTGGTGCCTTGATGTGTACATGAGTGCAAACTATGGCACCCAGTACTTCAGGGTAGTGCGCTACATTATAGAAGTGTTGCATATTGCTGGTGGTCTCCTCAGAATTAAGGGGAAAACATATGTGTTCACTGGCATATATAAGCATAGCATCCAGGAACTGATGGAGTATCCTGGATGCTGATGCCTGTGACACCCCATAATGTCCCCAGTTGGTCTTTGAAAAGTTCCTGCAGCTAATATTCTAAAGGCTACATATACCTTAGTTTCTACTGAAATAAATTCCCCTCGGTTGGCTCTGGCTTTGAGTTGAGGCTGACAGAGCTCACAGAGTTTTTGTAATGTGTCCCTGTCCACCTTGTAGGGCTCTACAATCTCCAGCTCATTTATCATCTGATAGGTTACCCTGGACCTGAACTCTCTTCTCCTTCTTGGTGCTGGCCTATTGTCATCAGCACCAGCAGCCTTGACTTCTGCCTTGAGCATATACAGATGCAGAATAGCTGAAGCAACCCCTAGCATTATGTCACTTAAAAGTTCCAAGTCTCTACTCCAATGTTGTTGAAGTACTGAAGGAAAAAAAGACTGTAAGCAGTATGCATACTTTATACATTTCTTGATTAGGAGCACCTTCTGACATTGGCTGCTTTAAATGGCATTCACCTGCTTAGAGTATGATTGCCAGGATTAAGACCTCCTGCTGCTATATGAAGTGTTGTGCTCTGTGCAACAACATGCAGCAGAGTGCAGCTATACATAATGACAGCAAATCATGTAAAACATTTAATAATATCATCCCTATTGTCAAGATACATACAGAATGCACTAATTATGGATAACTACACTTAATTTATATGACCTACAATGCCAGCACAGTATGATTAAAAGTTGGTTTAGCCTGTACTTGAACCCAAGACTATCTGCACTCTAGTCTAACACCTAACAGTCATTGTCACAGGGCTAGAGGGGATTAATTGAGTGCAACTGCACTTACTTGGGTTTGTACGGTGCTATGAAGTTCACATCCATGGAATACACACACCATGCAGGAGCTTACACAGACTGTACAGCCCGACATGGCCCCTGGTTTTTGTGATTCAACAAATCAACTCATTTTTTACATCATTTACTTAATAATCGTGATGACAGCCTGCGAACTACATGGATAGTAGTTGGGCAACAGCACAGTTGCACAGATTTAAAGATACAATGCAAGCTATTACTATAATTATTGTGAAAAAATCATAACAAAGTTTTTATTTGCATTTGTAGTATTGTTTTTAAAATGATTTGCGCAGAGCGGCATATTGCACAAATTTATACTAAAATAAAAATAATAATATTTATAGTGATTTTATATATATTTTTGATCCTTTTGGACATCCTTGGCCAGTAAATACCTGTTTTTACCTTTTTATGGGCATTCTGTCTATATTTCAGGACGTCTGTATGGCCTTGCTTCTGTGTAGACTCCTGGATGTGGAAAATTTTTGTGTACACTTCCAACAGAGACATGGAGCCTAAATTGTTGTGTGTAGGGTTGTTGCATCAATCCACCATATCTGTTTGCTCCATCAGCATAAAATTCAGCTACTTATGCCAAAATTTGCATGCCATGAAACTTTCCATTGGTACACGTGAACACACTTGCTAGTCTGCCCTCCATGGAGTTTACTGTATCTAACACCCACTGCACCCATTTTTGAATTGTGCCAAGAGGCGAACATGGAAAAAAATGACCGTATAAGCTTTATTGAATTTGCACTATCATCTTATGCTTCAATTCTCTGCTTTTCCTCTATTTGGTGAGCTACTGAATTGAGTGAGTTGTGTATGAACAAAGCTATGCCTCCTACATTTCTATTCTGATATATATATATATATATATATATATATATATATATATATATATATATATATATATATATTTTATATATATATATATATATATATATATATGTATATAAGGTTTCACTTCATAATCTTGAAATACCGAAATCCCGAATTTCAGCATCTAGAGACCATGAAGCCGAAATTCCATAAACTCAAAACCCCAGAACAGCGAAATTTAAATTTGCGACTTCCACACTAAACATACCACAGATACAAACACAAAGCGACGCTCTTTATGCTAACTCTATTGGAAAGCATTGGAACTCCCTTCCTAACTACCTTAGACTCGTGCCATCACTTAACCAATTCAAAAACAGTCTCAGAGAATACTTAAAGTCCCACTGGTTGTGCCCATGTTTAAACCCAGACTAATTCCTATAGGTTTCATAGTTCCCTTCACTCTTCTCACTCAAAAGCTCTTCTCTACCATTTGACTTACCCCACTTGTACCCATGTCATCATACCACATTAGCTTGTCCTGTCACCTCCTTAGCTTAGCATTTTTTTTCTTCTACCATGTATATATTGATGTCATACTGATTTGTTATCCTTATAATGTTGTACCTCTAACTAATTGTAGTGTGTTATTTTTCTCATTATTGGAGCTTTTCTCCTCGGGCCTCTACTGAAAAAGGATATGTATCCAGCTAGACTAGCCCGGTCAACAAATGTAAAATAAATAAAATAAAATAAAACATACACATTCCTACACATACACAAACACCTACACTACATACAAGCAGGGGGGGGGGCAAGCCACCCTGCACTCCCCATGTGGCGGGCTGTGCCCGTCACACCCCCCTACTTAAATATACTAACTCTGAGGTTGTACTACACAGACAAACACACAAAAACACCACCACACAAGCTACATTCCCCTTGCACACACACATCACACTAACAAAACACACAGACACACACTAAAGCCCCTACCCCAAACCCGTAAAACACAAACACTTACCAACATCTTCAACCACCCACTCACACAACGCAACACCAGAAATGCTAATTCAAAATATCTGAACTTCAGGATTTTGAATTTTGCGTGTCTGGGGTTTCGGTATTCTGCACTCTCTCCTTTCTGGTCTCGGGCTACTGAAATTCGGGATTTCAGTAGTTCAAGATTCTGAAGGGAAACCATACACACACACACACACACACACACACACACACACATATATATATATATATATATATATATATATATATATATATATATATATATATATACATATATAGGATCACTACTAAATCCCGAATACTTACAATACCAAAGACTGGAATCAAGAGATCAGATACCAGAAAGACAGAAGACCAGAAGCATGAATTTCAAAATCACAAAGTACAGAGATGTCAGGAGGTTAGGTAAGTATCTGTGTTTGATTGTTTTGGTTAGGGGCTTTAGTGTGTGTGTAAGTGTGTGTTGTGACTGTGTTCTCTATGTGTGTGCGAGGAATGTAGGTGTGTGGTGGTGTTTTCGTGTGTTTTCTGTATAGCGCGACTTTGGAGTTAGAATGTTTAAGTAGGGGGGTGTGTGTGGGGGTGCAGCCCCCCACATAGTGGGTGCAGGAGGGCTTGCCCATCTGCTTTTATATAGTGTAGGTTTGTGTGTTTGTGTTTTGGGTGAAGGTGTCTGTATGTGTATGTGTGTGGTGTATGTTTAGTGTAGTGTTCGGTATTTTAAATTTCGCACTTCTGATCTTCCGGTCTTCTCGTCTTTCGGGTATCTGGTCTCGGGATTCCGGTCTTCGGTATTGTAAGTATTCGGGATTTAGTAGTGATCCTATATATATATATATATATATATATATATATATATATATATATATATTGTACTTTTTAAAATCTTTAAAACATATATGATAAGAATTTTGTCTCTTTATGATTGTTATAGTTCTATAATAATTTTACATAATAAGCAATTTGAGTTCCCCTATTTTCTTGCATAAACTGTGATTGTTAGTATAGAAACATTTTGCTATATTATCTAGCCTGGAGTATCTAATTGTAGATTTTCCTGAGTTTTTCTTATTTCTAAAATGAGTGATTTTCTTTTTAAAAACTTCTAAAAATCAATAATTTCTTGACTAACTTATGTACATTATGCCTTTTGACAATGTATGCTATTATTTGCATATTCCTGTCAGATTTTTATGACTGCAAAGCCCTGCTGTATTCCTTGTTGTTACAGAAAGTTGTTAAAAAAATTGACTTCTGAATATTAATAATCACTGAATCCAAGTCACAAAGGTACGTGACAGAAAATTAGTTATCCTAAATTTTGCTTATAAACTTTATTCATTTTCTCCACAAAGTCTTTCATGTGATTTGAAGGCATGTCTATTAGTTCCAGTTATGATATTAATTTGGCTATATGTACGAAAAGTAAACATCAATTTTGGGAGTACTGTATGTATATCAGTCAGTTTTATTCGAGTGAGAGATGAAATAATTACATTTTCTTTAATCCTGTGAATGGTCCTAACTGAGATGCAAATCTCCTAATACTAAGATTCCTTTGTATCTCATTATTGATCCCTGCTTTGTATCCTATTTATTATGCCTGTCAGTGACCTCCATTTTACTTTCACTCGCATGTTCTACCCTATGTTACCATCAGTTGATCTATCTGTGCATTATTCTTAATGTCAGGGTTTTGACTGCACATACCAGTTTCCGTGTTAATATTAGCATTCATTTGTAACATCTCTGTAAAGACAGACAACAGATAGAGTTGAAGTTTTTGATTAGCTAATCAGGGATCTAGCAGACCAGAAATAACACTTTTTATATAGCATACATGGATGTAGCGACATGCGTGAATGGGTGTTCCTTCATTGAAGGTTGTGCGTTAGGCCCGGCAAGCCAGTACGTAAAAATCTACTGCCAATCATTAGCGGACCGGAGTTCCGCTGTGGCGACCCTTAACTGGGAAAAGCCGAAAGACACAAACAAACAATATAGCATACATGGACATTACCAAATGGGTTTGTAGAAGGCTAATAAAGTAGAATCATCTTAATTGTATTCTAGAGTGGTATTATGTGACAATCAACAATGCACACTAGGTCATCCTAAAGGTAGTACAATCAGAATAATGTGTGGTGATCTATATATAGTACATGTGGTCCAGAAGATCTATATTTAAGATAAAAGATAACTGGCAGGATCAGAGGAATGGCATTAATTATGGCAGCTTACATTCTCTGCAACAAATGCAAAGTAATGCATCTGGGAAGCAAACACTTAAGAAAGCATAACTGAAGGGAAATCACTGCAAACTGGGCACCATAATCAACTCTCCAGCTGACACAAACATCCTTCAAAAAGGTCTCACAGAGATAGACAACTGGTGCCAGCGCCATGGTTTAAAGCTAAATACCAAAAAATGTATAGTCATACCCTTTGGCAAAAACAATGTGCCCACAAATTACCACATAGGCAGAAACCCATTAAGTACAGAGAAAGTTATTAGGGACCTGGGGACCCAAGTTGATAGCAATCTCTCCTTTGAAAACCACATTGCCAAAGTGGTTAGAAAGACCTTCTACATAGCCCACCTCATCACAAAGGGTTTCACATCTAGATCAAGAGAGGTAATCGTGCCCCATTATTCATCCCTCATCAGGCCCATCATAGAATACAATGCCCCTTTTGGGATGTACCTTACCCGACACCTGCAACAATTAGAAAGACCCCAAAAGTATCTCACCAAGAGGATCAAGGGTCTCAAACAGATGCCATATGCTGCTCAGTTAAAAACTCCAGCTCTACTCAGTTGCATACCGCCTACTTGAGGCGATCTATGCCTGACGTACAAAGCTATGTCAAATCCAGAATTAATGGACATGCTCCACCTCAGTAAATCTAAATCCCTTAGAGCCACATGCTCGAGGGACTTGAACCTCAGCACAGAAATAAATAGAACTTGCTGGAGGGACAGGTTCATAACCCAGAGGCTCCCTTCGCTCTGGAATAGAATTCCAGTTCATGTGAGGCAGAGCACCTCACTGAATCTCTTCAAGAAGAATCTCGATAAGTGGATGGGGGATCGTAGGTTTGTCCCAGGGATTACTCCCGTGTCACTATTAGACAGAGGCACAGTAAACTAAACCTTAAAAAGGGCACAGTATACTCAAATCAAGGGGTGGCGTAAGCCATACAGAATCAGGCTAGGCTTATAATTGCCCCAGGGCAGATAGCCTAGTATGAACCTATGAACCTATGAACCTAAGCTGCAAAGTAGGAAATGGACTGAGAGAAAGTCACATCAAGTGTATGACAGGTAAACTAAGTGAGATGGCAAAAAAAAAAAAGAAAACTGCTGCAATCCTGGGATGTGGAGGAACCAGAATCACCCATAGAAAGCAACACATGACATCCCTTTGTGATGATGTGGGGTAAAACGTCATGTCTATACATTTTCTAGACACTTCATTTTTATAAGCACAGGCAGATGAAAACTCAGAAATATAGACTATGCACCAAACGTCCTAGAAGGAGGGACTATAAGAATATAACAAGTACAGCCAGAGTTTATTGAGATGAGCAGACTAGGTCAAGCAATCCTTGCTATTTTCAAAACTATTGTTTCTATACCTGACTGAGAAAGACTATGTTAACTTGTGACACGTTATAGTAAGCTGATGCTGTAATGTTAAATTAATTTTCTTTTGTATCATTAGTTGACTTAATACTTGTGTAACCTTTTTAATTATATGAAGTTTATTCAAAATAGCTAAGTAATGTTTTTTTAAGGTAGAGGGTAAGTGTTGAGTGCATTAACATGTCTAATGTGAGAATTTCACCATTAGACCACATTTTGATTTATTAGTAATATCTATTTCAGATATCAGGAGCTGTGTTTTTATTTACTTAGCCTTTGCTGCTTTTCTTTTATATCATAGCTGACTGCATTATCAAATCTGTACAATATGTAAGACACTGGAGTGTCCTTCTAAGTACATAAAAATGTTTAGGCATTACTGCAGTCAGGCAGGCATTCATACCTGATTCTTGTAAAGTGGTATAAAGGGACCTAGATATGAAATCAAGAGAATTTATTAACACTGACCCAAGTGTGACATGATTTTGATATCAGCAAGGGTTGAGACTAAAGAGATCAATATGTAGGAAAATATAACATAAAGCATACCTCTCAGCTTGCAAACTTTGAAAATTTAGGCAAAGGCTGTTAAAATGTAGCTGCATCCACCAAAAAAATCCAGGCACCTAATTAGCATAAAATTACATTACAAACACATACCTCCTACTTTAAGAGGGACTGGGGGATACAACTCATGAACATAAGTTTTAAAAAAGTAGACTAAATGTTTAGATATCACAAGCATTTTCCACCAAAATCAAGGGGAGACTGTTCAAGCAACTACTCTTTGCAGAAGCAATAGGAAGAGCAAAGAGACAAAGAGAACTTTACCACAAAATGAAAAATAAATGGCATATTTAAAAAAAAATCAGTGGGGTTAAGTACCAGCCACAATCATCTTGCCAAGTTTAAACTTACAGGAAAACTGAAGCATCACAGCTGCACTGAAAGTGCAAATGCATAGTACTAGGTCTTTGTTTTCAGTAGTTAATGTGCCATAGTAATGAATTTCAACTTTGTTTCACATGACCAACAGCCAACTTGCTTCACACACATATACATTAGTCCTACAAAGCCAGAATAATGATTGCTTAACGTGATCAAATACAAGCAGGACTAGTAATTTTCATCTACAGAGATCCAAATATCCAGCAATTAGAGCCTAATTCTTGACTGCCCATACATCAAATATCTAACTGTAAGTAAAACATAATGGAGAAAGTAATGTATTTCAGCTTTTTTCCATACAAACATAACCATATTAATGCATTACTATTTGCTAAATACAAAAATGTACATTAATATTAAAAATCCAAAATAATAACTATTTAAAATGAACAAATGACAGTAGAATCAGTCAGTTTCATTGACAAGCATCCACTGTCACAAGCAATTATAACTTGTTTGCTGACTGCATACACCTAAGATGTTTTGATTTTGATCAAATGGATAAATAAATACATAAATAATAGCCACTGTAATTAATTTCATCTCACTGCTGTCAGAAGCATGCAGATAAACGAACGCAATCTCCAGAGACACACATTCACACACACACACACACACACACACACACACACACACACACACACACACACACACACACACACACACAAAACCTGTATGACTGTGTATACCTCAGATGTGTGATTACAGTCAGATGAATGAATCCATAAATAATGGCCACACAATGTATTTTTGCTAATTGCAGTTATGATACATTGCAATTCATTGCAAACACACACACACACACACACACACACACACACACACACACACACACACACACACACACACACACACACATGCAAATACAGTAGTACCAGTTACTGCAGCTTGTATTATTTACACCTTAGATGTCTGATTTCAATCAAACAATAGTAACAATAATTTATTTAATCTTTGCATCATCATCTTTTCATCTTGTTGCTGGTTAGAGATTGGCCTTACCCATCCCATGGTTGATAATTAACATAGTATCTCTAATGATAATAAGTGGGATGATACCATAGATAATTTGAGGGGACCAATGTGTGGGATAAAGCATTTAGGAACTGCCCAGTAACATTACAGCGTGCAGTCCTGGGGTAAATTTTCTGTTTCCTATCTATATATTTAAGTATTGGTTAAAATGGGTGGGAAGGAACCTTGTTTTTATGTGGCCAGGGAGTTTGTTCCACAGCAGCAGCATTCTCTGAAAGATGTACCTGTCCCTCCAAACTGCTCTGCTGATGTTCCAGAAGAGGTTTAGATCCATAGAGAAAATATTTCTCATGCCATTTGACTTGCTGATGAGCAATAAATCTATCAGTAATGGGTCAGAGGATGCCCTGTATGGAGGACATAGAACAAGTCTTAGCAGTCTGTAGGATACAAAG
Source organism: Protopterus annectens (assembly GCF_019279795.1). Taxonomy (NCBI): domain Eukaryota; kingdom Metazoa; phylum Chordata; order Ceratodontiformes; family Protopteridae; genus Protopterus; species Protopterus annectens. The sequence goes on along the minus strand of NC_056725.1, from coordinate 728,331,018 downwards.
CATAGTGACAGGGCTTTGAGTTGGTTCATGTGGGATATGTTGTTTAGGCCTTGTATCCTTTTAGTAAGGTAGCTTTGTGAAAATTCCACTTGCTGTATGTGTGTGGACAGATACATGCCAAAGAGGGCATAATGTTCAGTGATTGGCCCAATGATTTCTGAGTAAAAGGGGGACAATGAAATCCCTAGATCTAGACACAATCTCTTTCTTTATAAGCTATGCAATATAGAAGGACGTTTTTACAACAATAATCACATGTTGGTCAAAATTTAGGTCCCTGTTCACATAGATTCCACATAAGTTCTCAACTCTCAAACAACTGGGTCATCTCTTAGGGGCACATTGGCAATGTGGTAGTTCCCTATGGTAGATGACTTCCCAAAGGATACAGTAATGAATTTTTGGCATTTAGTTGCAGTCTATGATTTTGGCACCAGCTATTTATTTTTTGACAAAACTTCTTGCAGGATGGCTAAGTCATTTGTGGATTCAATAACTGCTCCTAACTTCCAGTCATCTGCAAACTTAGTCAGCCGGTGCCCTTTAGTATTGGCTTTTACTTCAGAAAAGTAGATGTCAAACAGGAGAGGTCTCAGCACAGAACCCTGCAGGACTCCTCTGGTCACTGGTCTCTTTCTGGAGGTAACATTTCCTATTTTCATCATCTGCATCCGATCTGTGAGCCACAGGAACCAGATCTGGGTAGGCCTGCAATGGTTCAAAATTCCACAAACATTGGCGAAATTAGTGAAAACTATGTACAAGGACTCAATGGCATAAGTACAAATAATGTTCTGCCTCAAAGGCTTTTCTCAGTGTGTGTGTGTGTGTGTGTGTGTGTGTGTGTGTGTGTGTGTGTGTGTGTGTGTGTGTGTGTGTGTGTGTACATCAGGATTCAGCTCTGAGCCCACTGTTGTTCCTACTGCTGATGGAGAACATTAGCAAACTGTCTAGAGAAGCCAGATCAACAAAGTTGCTATATGCAGGCAACGTGGTATTACAGGCAGACTCTGCGCAAGAACTTCAGCAAAGCATAGGGGAATGGAATGGAAAACTGCAGACACATGTGATACTGAGTAGAGAAAAGACAGTTTACAGTGGTACAAAGGGGGAAAATCAGAAAAAAAATGAGACACGAGGGAAAATACTGGAACAGGTTAACAGCTTTAAGTGTCTGGGAGGAGTGGCTGAGGAGAAGGGAAGTCTGAATGAAGAGGTCTAAGCTAGAATCAGAGTGTTAGGGGTAGTGAATGACAGAAAAATGCCAAAGAAGCTGAAAAATAAGGTGGACAAAACAGTGGTGCGACCAGTAGTACTGTATGGTACAGAAATCTTGGCAGTAAAGGCAGAGCTGTTGAGGAAGCTAGAGGTGATGGAAATGAATGGCTTGAGATGGGTGGTACTATGCTCACTCTGGACAGATAAAGAAATGAGGACATAATAGCAGGCACTAAAGTAGCTCTAATTTCAGAAAAGATCAAAGAGAACAGATTATGGGGGTTTGGACACGTGTAGAAAAGCAGAATATAATCTGGTGAAGAAGATTTGAGACAGATAGAAAGAAGACAAGAGGAAATTATGGTGTTCATCAAAGAGGTGGATAGATAAAGTGACAGAAGACCTTTGTCAGTCAGACATAAGTGTCAAAGAAGGCAGGTGAGTAGCACTGAAGAGGAAGTGATGGTGACAAGTGACATGACAGCCCAACTCCGTATAGAAAATGGGACAAAGGAGGTTAATGATGATGATAATGAGGATGATCTGTGAGCCAGCTGGCAACCCATTGGGTGCAGAGGAATGTACTGACATGAGTCAAAATCCTTGGCCAAGTTGAAGTATATGGTTTGTACCATTTTCCTTCATCCATTGCTTTGGTGAACTTTTCACAAAAAATCCAACAGAGTGAGGAAGCATGACCTACCTTTGATAAATCCAAACTAAGATGGATCCAGTGTTTGGAGGTTCCCTATGCCCTGAAACATATATTTATATATAAATGTGTATTGGACAGCTTCATGTTTGTCATTTTCTTTTTTTTTGTTATTGATTTTGTTTGTTAAGACTCCTGGCATTCAGCAGAGCCACACTAATGAGCTCCAAATTATAATTTACTAAGTTGGAATGTCCATCAGATGGATTCTGCCTAAAATGGCACTGAGGGGGCAGCAAACATTTTAACATAGATTGTGAAAGCCTTTATAAGAGAGGTGCAGTCCAACCCTGGTAAAGCAAGCAGGCTTGTTAGCCATCTCCTTCCAGGCTGACACATACTGGAACATCCTAGAATGACAGCAGCTACATAGCCAATTTTTATAACTAGCCAGTTTTTAATGTCAATTATTTTTGCTTTAAATATTGACATCCTTCTGAGTGATAGTAAAACAGCAGTCAAAATCAGCGTCTTTCGTTTACCCTTTGAATACAGTGGTGCTGTTGTAGCAATATTTTATAGATTCCATGCCCTCCAAGGCTGACATTTGTCTTTTATCCCCATGAATCCACTTAGGTCCCCTTCCACAGGAATGGTAAAAATCACGCCATACACTTTTCAAAAGGTGGTGCCTACTTCTCTTGGAAATGTAGACCTTACTGGCCATGCTGTTGAGAGATCAGCAGCACTGCCATATTCTTTGGGGTGAGACTTAAAAGGCAGACTTGAAATACATGACCTAAGGGTAGGGATTATGGAAGTAAAATGTAAAAGGAAACCCTAATAAGGGGTGAATATTTAAATGATGTAATTTGCATCATCATGCAGAACAATGCACCCCCTAAGTTCCTCTGTACTGCTGATAATGGCAACCTGCTCACAGCCAGGTGATACTTTCCAACATTAATGAACAACTGGATTAAATAAACAAAACTAACAATATATAAAATATTAACAAGATCAGGGTATTATCTCAACGTATATTAACTGTAAATTGAAACTGAAATTAATCATGCCTGATATATGTGCAGTAATAATACGAACATTTCCATTGTAAATCATTTAAACAACCATAGATATACAACTATTACAATGTTTAACTCCCCACCAAGGTATTTGTAACTTCAATTAAACACCTCCTGTGCTATCTTGAACAAGCTTATGTAAATGTCAATGAACTATATATAACATGCCATTCCCATATTAACTTTATCCTCTGCTATTCTACTTAATAACAGTTGCTACTGCATAGAGAAATGCCATCCACCACCACAGGTGGATATCAGTTCATGAATTGGCAGGTCGGCTATAAACACTTTCTTAAAAAATGCAAGGGTATCTCTTTTCAGTTTTTAAACAATATGTAAATTAATAAATAAATAAATAAATAAATGCTTTGCTAGTTAGTCTAGTCCATTTATGAAAGGACTGAAATGAAACCCCCTTTGATTTAGCCCCAAAATAGTCTGGGTTTGGTTATCTGGAAGTTATGATCTTGATATGTAAGGGCAAGCTTTAATTATAAAAGACCACCTTCTGTCAATATGTGAGCAGATCATACATGTATAATCAGCTTCTTGGGCATAGCAGTGCTGACATTTATTGGGTCTTGAAGGGTTTGATTCATGTAACCACTTAGGGTGGTGTTGCCAATGATGTAACATTTTTAAAATCACAAATTAATAAATATTAGGGGTATGTGGGTAAAAATGTAATCTTATTACACTGCACCATGAGTGAGTCTCTGACAATTTTAAACTGACAAAACAGCACCTCTCTGTTATTTTGTTTATAGTATATGCAAATTGTGGGTTGATGTCTTTGTAAAAGTTTCTGATTCTTAAATTGCCTGTGTAAGTGCATATTTATTAACCCTTTCTTTATTAGTGGCAAGCTTCTGAGTGTTTTGGTTGCTTCTGAGACCTCATCTTAATGTAGCCAATCTTGTAGCTGCAAAAATTGCAGCCACAGTAGTCTCACATGCTTAAGAATGGGTCATAATGCATTGACATCCAGCTTTTTGATTGCATGTTTCCCAGTAGCCTATTAAGTTAAGAATTCCAGCTTTAGCCCGATCATTCAATTTTTTTATGTAATTTATATTTAACCAGTCTTTTGGATTCAATAATCTTTTCCACAAATGACATTAGTATTGTGTGTTTTTTTTTATTTAAATACATTTTGTTCCATTCAACCCCCCCCCCCCCTTTTAGTCTCATATATCTGGTCTAGTTCCATAATTAGCTATAGTGGTTTCGGATTGATCCAAGAATGTATTTATTGACATTTAGCCCCTTTCTCATTATATTTTTGGAAATATGGCAGGCCATTCCACCTACACCTTTAACTAGATAGTGTACTTGTCTTCTTATTCTAGGATTTGATCTAACCCAACAAAAGTCACATATTAGGGATTGGAATCAGTTGAGAAATTTTAGTCTTATATGCATATGGAATGAACTCCTCATTAAGAAGTGAACTCTGGGCAAAATGCAAATCTTGATAATTTGAATTTTGGTTAAAAAAGGGATAACATATTATTTTCCAGTGGCCCACTTTACTGATACGTTCTTGATATACAGATTTGCAATTTGCCTCTAAAATGTTACTTGGGTTAATCATGTTAATACCCTGATATGAACAATCTAAAACCAGATTCCAGAGTCTTTCTGTTGTTAAGCATTGTAACATATCATAAGATTGTTTGGGAAAGGAAATAATATTGTTTTCCATTTATTTATCTCTAGACCTGTGAATGATACAAGTAATTAAATTAATAATTTTATAAAAGCTGACCTGTGGCTCTGAGATGCACACTGCACAGTTATTTGCAAACCAAGTTGAAAGAGGAATTTTAAGGTGTGGAGCATTCATTTTATATTGAGTCAACTTTAGATTACGAAATTGTATGCATACTTCCATTTCTAAAATAAATAATAAAAGGGATAATGGGCAGTCTTGTCTCATACCTTTCTGCAAACTGACGGGTTGTGATAGAATTCCATTTGAGAATATATGTGATCTCTCATTTTTATGTAATAATTTGTATTTAGAAATAAAGAATGTGGGCAATTCAGGCTAGATTAGTAGGCCCCTATTGAAGTTCTATTCCACAGAGTCAAAGGTCTTTTGATGTCAATCAGAATCACAGATGCATTTATATAATATCAGGCACAATTAACTTGAATATTCATCCAATAATCTCATCATGTCTGGGCTTCTAGATCTGTGTTTTATGAACCTCTATTGTTTGTTTGTTTTTTTTTGGAAATTAAAAAGAAAAAGATACTAATCTATTCATTCAGATTTTAGAAAAAATGTTTTAGCTTATAAACGAAGTAAAGGATTGTTCTGTAACTACTCAGAAGAGTTCTTTGTTTGTTAGGTTTATGAGGAATTGGGACCGTGACTGTTTTAGATTCACTAGGAACATTTCCTGGTACTCTACTTTCCTCAGGCATTGTTTTAACCAATTCCTATTTATATTCATTAAAAGTCAGATGTGAGATGATCCAGTCTATGTGTCTCCCTAGAGTGAGAAAGTCTATTACTGTCTTTATTTCCACTCCAGTAATATGTTAGTCAAACTTGGCAAACTCGTCTGTTGTTATTTTTTTAATGGTTATCTCCATCAACAAATGTATAATCTTTTTATCTACTAATAGGTTTGATTAATCTTTTGATCTGAAATATTTTTGAGTCAATATTCTATTAATTTGTATTGGAACCATCACTAATATGTTCTTCCATTTCAAAGTTGGTGTATACACCCTTTCTAGCATCATTTTAAAAATAGGTTTAGGTGCAGTTAAGCTTGGGTCCAAAAGAATGATTTATATTTATCCCGTCTATCTTGGATCTTTCAGTACATGAGATTCTTCATTCATCTTTTCAGGTACTATGTTTTATATAATCTAACCATCACAGCCTTGCTTTTTACATTGTTATTCCACTTGTTTCACTTCATATTCTAAGAGTTCTGTTTCTTGTGTCATTTGTTCATTTCTATCAAATGTAAACTTTTTTGTATAAACCTTTATGGCTAAATTAAAGAAACCCCACTTCGTCCATACCAGGTGTCATACATTTTGTTAGACTCTCAGCACTGGCAAATCTGGCACCTAATTTGTTTTATTATAATCTGGAGGTTTTAAAAGGAGTTGGTGAAATTTCCAGTGTGGGACATAAGCAGTAATAGTGTATAACCTCAATGACATTCTGAATGAGGCATGATCAGATGTGGGTATAATATCAATATATATAAGCTCTTTCAACAACTCTCTTTGTATTAACCACATATCTTACCTAATGGCAATATCTTGTCTGGGAACAACAAAGGTATAATCAAGCACCGTTGAGTGTAATTTTCTCCAATATCCACAACTAGATTCTCAATAGGAAGAGATATTGTATCTGATGAAGTCGGATTGATGAAAGCACTCATTACTTTGAATAAACCAGACAACTTAAAGCTCAATGAAGGATTGCTTCATGTTTTTATTACTTGATTCTGAGAATGTATACATTCTACTCTGGCTAGCTGCCTGTCTACAAAATCCCAACATGAATACAACAGTGGATCACATTGAATAAAGAGGCTTTTCTCTTTTCTTTTTGCAGTCATGGTATTTAGTTGTGAAGATCACTTGACTGTCTACTTACTCCTGAGAGCCACTTATCCTGATATGGATTTAAATCTGTGTTGAACTCTCCCCCATTACATAGTCCACCTTATCTTTAAGTTTTATAATACCTTCATAAAAATGTAAGCCAGGATTGATGCCATTTGTATTTGGGCCATTAAAATTCCAAAGCAATGCCTCTTAAGACTGAATTTTTGCACTACTTCTCATCTCCCTTGGGTATCTGCCTTGACATGTTATTAAGACCAGCCCCAGGAGTGATGAATTGCTCTCCTAAATCTTCTTTTTTCTGATTGACAAAGGCTTGCTGTACTCAAACCATTCCAATATTTCATAAACTATTCTTCATCCTTTCTTCTTTATTCTAATTTCCTTTAATAACATGTTTTTCTTTATTAATGTAAACATATTTAATTATCCAGTTCGATTCTCGGCTGGGGTGCCTTCTGTGCACAGTCTGCATGTCTTCTCTGTGGTTGCTCGGGTTTCCTCTGGGTGCTCCGGTTTCCACCCACATCCCAAAGACATGCTGTAGGTGGATTGTACACTCCAAATTGGCCCTAGGTGTGAGTGTGTGCATGTGTGTGCCTTCTGTGGAAGGTTGGGCACTGGGCTGGCACCTCGGCACCGTAAACTCCACTGCCAATCATGACCGGACAGGTGATCTGCTGTGGTGACCCCTAACTGGGAAAAAGCCGAAAGAAGAAGAAAAAGAAGAAGAATTGTAAACATATTTAATAGCCACTTTCTTCTTGTATATCATAGAGATACTCATAACATTTACCATCAAAAAATCTATTGGTTCCATGGGAGTGTAGTTCTTGTAGGAATTATAGCCATTGTAACCTTTTTTGCCAACTTTTAGCAAACTGGTTATATCAAAGTGTGGGTTGGTATCTTTGGTAGTTTGAAGTGGCTTGCCAGTGATTTCTATAAGCAAAAAAATATTACGTTTAATGAAGCTATGGACTGAGTAACTCACTGGCTAGAAAAAAATAACATCTAAATTATCCATATAGTATGTGTCCTGTAAGGCTTTACCTAAAGACCAAGTCACATTCATCCAGTAAAAACAGCTAAAAATGTTTTACCACAATAATAAATACATGAATACTAAAAATTATTATAATTTGCTTACGGGGTGAAATAGACTGGTATATACTGACCTTTTATCACTATCCCTTGCACTGCACTCTGGAACAAGAGAGGAGGCAGTGCAAGGGAGAAGCACATGTATTAGACTCATATAAGCTATAATACTTCTAACAATATTTCAAATTTAAAAACTGCAACAAACAAACAATAACACCTGATAGGCAACACATCTTGTTCTTATGCATACTCTAATGTTTAATGTTTCCAATTCAAATTAGACATAAACATTTATTTAGTTAACCAGTTATCAAGGATTTAACCTTTTAAAAAGATCATTGGGTGTAAAACTAATATGATTCACTAGAGTCAGTTTAATACTACTTGGCAATAGCTAGTGCATGCAGCATTTAAAATCTTCTCAATGATTTTTTAATCATATAGCCTGACTGAAATAAAATGACATTCACAATAATCATGGTATCCAATATAGTTATGTATTCACACATTTTTTTGTCTCTCTATGTTGTAGATGATATTATGAATTAAGCAGTGCTTATGGATGAGACTATGATCCTGGTCATTCCTCATGTTGAAGAAGCACTTCTAGGTTTTTCAATACCAAAGGGTCTTAAGCACTCATTAACCCCACCCCACCCCAACAGGCTTAAATTGATTCCATTTCTGAAACATCAGTTTCAGGCCCAAAACTATCCAGATCTATAGGCACATTGCTTTTATTTTGTGGTAGTAATTTGAGGGATGAGTATCTGAATCACACAGTTGTTCCTTAGGATTTATTTCTTCAGCCTTCAGAAAAGAAAATGTAACTACTTTCATTATATTAGCATTTTATTCTTTAAACTTTTTTGCAGGGAACAGGGTAGAAGTTGTTCTTTTTTCTTTGACTCAGTGCGTATCAGATGAGAAGTCTTACCCTTGCTCAGAATTTCTGAAGAGGGCCTTTTCTTTATGTCTGGATAAGAAGCTTGGTATCTTTCTACTTCTTCAACTACAAAGAAGCAAAATAATTGATTTTGCCTGGTTACACATGAAATGACTGAAAAGTTTAACTGAAGAACATATCCCATCTCTAAAAAGAATGAGATATGGAGGCAATACTTTCCTCTTTAAAAACAGTGCCATGCTATAATATGGCACTATATGAACCAGCAATCCTGAGATTGTTAGAGCAGATCCAAGTAATCTTGCTTTATTTAAAATATTTTCCTTGTCCCCAAAAATGGACACTTGAAAATAAACTGTCACTGGTATTTGTTGTTCCTTATTTTTAGCATGATTCAGTAAGACCTTTTGATAATTGGGCTATAATCCCCCCCCAGTAATGTTTTAAGATCATTGATAATGAGCAGCCTCACATCTCCACCTTATTCATTTTTGATTAAGCCAATGATTCAAATATTATTACTCCTAACTCTCTTCTGTCTATCATCTAATTTATTATCCATGCTGATATAATATGTGTAGACTTGTAAAACAGAGTTTCTAGCAATCTCCCATTGCTGTGAGAACAAAAGAGAGAGGAGGGGGCCCAGCTGTGCTTCATGGTTTGTTGTAGTGAATTTTATATGTGCAATATCCCCTGCTGGCAATGGAAATATTATGTTTAGGAATTGAGGGATTTTTTTATATATTTAATACCTACCACTAAACTTTGTCTAAAGTACCCTTGCTCCCGGAGTATCTGCAATGTACAGATTCTTCAAGATGTGCCATTAATGATGGTATCCTGTCAAAGAATCCATCTGAACAGGAGAAATATCCAAAGAAAAATAATATTCTTGAAGTTTACTGGGATTTAGTCTGATGGAATACTATTTAATTGTTTAGCTGAGAGTTGCAGGGACATGTTCCAATGGCAGGTAATGATAAAAGGGTTATCTGTTGTGATTTTGCAAGTGTTTTTTAGGGCAGATTAGTGTGGGTTTGTCTGCATACTATATGAGTTGGTGTCTTTGGTAGTTTGAAGTGGCTTGCCAATGATTGCTCTAAGCAAACAATTACTATATATATATATATATATATATATATATATATATATATATATATATATATATATATATTATACACACACAATTCCCCTGCTGCACCATTCAAAGAGGGTGAAGATGATTTGTGGGAAAAATTGAGAATTATATCAGTAAGTTCTACAATTCACTGGTTGGAGATAATAACTCACACTATTTAAGTTTGTAGCTATTTGAGACTAATAACTTTAAATTCAGTTCTGGGGATGGCCCAGGGTGCCAGATGACTTATCTGACTTAGCTATGGCTCTAACATGTCTCTAAGGGAAATATTAGAAATCCCCAGTACAGAGAAAGAGTGATAGGTGGATGCCATAAGCTATCATCTGGCATAGTGGCAACAGTGACTCTAATGCTTGGGTCAGTGGTGAGGCCAGTGAACTTCGCATAGAGTCCCGTAATCTTTAACAAAGCTTCATCTTCAGTCAGGTGATTTCCACAGCTACCAATAATGTGTGCCACTCACTGGATTTGGTTTATCAGCCTGACATGGAAAGTAGGGACTTAGTGGGTCGTTCATTTGGATTGACATCTGTCTGGAGGTGTGTAGCCTTTTTTGTCACTTTCATTAATTTTTCACTTGAATGCACATAGAATGATTTAACTGTGGCTACAGACATCACTCGACATATTCCTAACATTTACATAAACCTCCCACTCTTTAAAAACTCATGATTGCAGTTTACAGTCTAATAGGATTAAAATGTCTTCTGACAAAAGGTATTAATTTTATGATATAAAACCACTTAAGAAATTTGTTGAGTCCCAAATTACTAAGCAGGGATCATGTGTACACAGTTTTCCTCCTGCACCACTCAAAGAGGGTAAAGATAATTTGTGGGAAAATGGAGAATTATGTCAGTAAGTTCTAGAATTCACTGGTTGAAGATAATTATTTATACTGAACACTATCATGAGAAACTCAAGTCTCACATTGTAGAACTGCAAAAGAGAATTACTATGATTTTTTTCTACAAATAGCGAATGATAATAGAATATAATAACATGAACCAAACTGAAAAAGAAGTATTTGACAGAAAAACATGCAAGTTGTTAGTTAGTGTGTGAAATTGCATATCATGAATGTAGACCTTTTGACAGTGAAAGATGAAAGGTGAGAAAGGAACAGGTCATGAGGAAATGACAGGTAGCACACAAATTTGTTTCCCTCTGAAAGTTCTTGAAGTATGCAAAGGGTTGTAAGGAGTTTCTCTTCAAAAGTTTGTCCAGAATCAATGGCCTGAATATTGAGAGTTGCTGTAGATGTATTATCCCCTATTGTCAGCACTCCTGGAACTGTACCACAGTCACAAAAAGAAAATTAAAATGCCTAACAACTACAACTAAAACCAGCAACAGTAGACCCTGACAAAATCCCAGCTGAATACATCAGAATTGCAGCTGAGACCCTAGCCTACTCTACATCCATTTTAATTAACCTCTACATTGCAGAAAGGTGTGTCTTCATACTCTGGAAGACATGCCACATCTTATCACTACAGAAAGGTGACAGGTCTACTGACTCCACCCTCCTTCTATTGCTATCTTGTTTTCTCTATCCAAGATCCTTGAAAAATGCACTCATCATCACCTCCTTAACTCCATACTTAATAATAAACTTCTCTCCTCAACTCAGCGTGGCTTTTGCCCACACCACAGCACAATTTCTGCATTCCTCAACTTCTCCACATCCATTAACACAAACAGAAATTTTGATAATCTAGCATCTATTCTACTCCATGAAATATCCAAGGCCTTTGATATTATCAAGTTGACAGAAAACACCAGGAAGGACCCTGTTGACCAGAGACGGTAGAGTCAAATATATAGACCAGATACACGAATTTGACCTAGGTTTCATCTTTATTATACAGACTTCTTCAGAATATGAACACATTTAACCACTCCATTGATGTTATATACAATATAATATATATTGTGGAGATGGATTGAAAGTATAGTTTTTTACTTCGAAGGGTTAATGAAGTTAGATTTAGGATGTGCTTGTTAGACTGAGCTTTGTCTGATAGGGTAATTGAAGGGGTGGGATGTATTTGTTGTAGTGTATGAGTGTATATAACATCAATGGAGTGGTTAAATGTGTTCATATTCTGAAGAAGTCTGTATAATAAAGACGAAACCTAGGTCAAATTCGTGTATCTGGTCTGTATATTTGACTCTACCGTCTCTGGTCAACAGGGTCCTTCCTGGTGTTTTCTGTCAACTTGTTAGTAGTTTGGATTGGTGTCTTCCTTGTGGTGTGAGAGAAAGATGGAGAACCTGGGCAGTGATTCTGAAACCAAGAAGCTGTTTGAGCGCATTAATCAACATTTATGTGAGCATGCCAATCAGATAAAGCAACTCATGGAGTCACGGCATTCTGGTAACAAAAACAGTGGAAGTTTTAATTTGGGAAGTTTAGGCGTCCCATTAACTCAACCCACCCCTGATGTAGAGACTGCTCCTCCAATGAATTCTGGTAGTGCTAATGTTAGCCAGCGGACTGAGAATGCTAATGCTCATATTGATGTAGATTGTCCAACTTTCAACAAATTTCGATGGAAGACCAACAATTTTGATTTTCAGCAGGTCAGTTCCAGCAAAAATATTGGCAAAAAAGCCAATCAAACCTTGGTTAGCCGGCTAAAGGGTTTTGACAAGAAACTGTTTAACATGAAGAAGTTACAGATCAAAAACAGTTACCTGCAAAGGAACATTGATTTGGGGTTAGTGCCACGAGGGTTGTGACTGTGGAGAAACCCCAATGGCATTAGCAATACATGTTTGTGGAGACGAAAACGCATTGGTGGATGTTAACAAGCGTTCGTTGCTTTGCAGTGTTTTCTGTGCTTGCAATAAAGTGTGTTGGTCATCGCTGGTGAACTGCTTCCGTGGTTATTGGATTCATTAGCAATAATGCCGAAATGATAGATGAGGTGCATAAGCTGTTTGATCGAACTGGGACTGAGCTCATGAGATTTATGATCAAACACAATGACTCTCTTATTGCTCAGTTTATACAGGAGTTGGAAGAGGAAAATGAGGGTATATTAACTGATTTAAACTTTGAGCATTATCAAATGAACTATAATAATATATTGGCATCTATTGACAACAGTTGTGCCAATATTTATCAAAGAAAGCTTAGCAAAATTAACAGAGACACTAATGAATATCAAAACAAAAGGTGTATCCATTGTCGGTGGGTAACCATAGACATACACTGGCAGCAACCAATGACGAACTGGAGGTGAGACAGGAAATGGAGAGGCAGCAGGAAGTGTATAATAAGGGAAGTGAGCAGAGTGGATTCCCTTTAGATGCAGGCCCCAGGAGGTCGGAGAGGCTGAGAAACCGCCAGCGGGGGAGTCAGCAGCCACCGATAGAAGAGAATCACCAATTTTACAGACAGGGAGCAAGACCGAAGAGATGGAATTATGTGCAGCAGTTTTACGAACCCCAACAGGGCGAGTGGTGGTAGACTGTTTAAGCGATCCACTACTGGAAGTAAGTGTTTATTTGGAGCACCAGTGTTATAACACAGAAACAAGTATTTTTAACAACATTTTTGAACATGTTAGTGAAAGTACTGAATTAAGGGTTGACGAAAGACCGACAGTACCACTGGGTTTAGGGTGTACGGACTTTATGGACATTAGTAAAAGTGAAGTTAATATAAGTGAAAGTGAGTCAATGGCTTTTAAGCCAGTTTGTGATGTTGAAATGTATGACCTGTTAGATGTTACTGATTTAACCCAGGGGGAAGTAGAGACTGTTTATTTAGTTAATCCATCCATTATTTTAAATGGCCAAGGTGATTATAAAGTATATAACTATTCTAGTAAAACAATAGGGGAGGAGCATGCTGAATTGTTATCAAAAGGTTTTTCTTTTATACCTTTGAAAAGAGGGAATGTTGCTGAGACATTGATAGATTTAAAAATGCTTACCAGAAAAATGAATATCAATATGTTTTTTTGACAATTATTGTCAGCAAGAAAATACTGGCCTAAGAAAGCCAAGTAAGTTTATTCCGCCATCAAATGGAACTGTGAGTTTACATGAAAAATTTTTTGAGATGGAAATCAGAGAACATGAGGGCAAGTAGAACCTTTGGTAACAGAAGGGCCTTTGATCACATTAATAATCTGAACAGAGAAGAGGAAATACTATTAAGGGATATGGTTAATGACATAACTGTCAGATTTATGAAGCCAGACAAAGGGAATGGCATGGTTATAATGGATAAAAATGATTATATAGATTACATGTTAGCCATGTTAGCTACTGACACCTATGAGGAAAGTAGTATTAACCAGGTACATATTGCATACCAAAAAGTAGATATATTAATTGATGATTTATTAATGCAGGGACAGATTGATGAAACTGAGCATTATTTCCTGGCAAATAAATTTCCTAAGGTCAGTAGCATTTTTGGTATACCAAAATTGCACAAAGGTTTGGATAACATTCAAGTTAGGCCAATTGTTGATGGGAAGAGGGGAAAAACATTTTTTATCAGTAAATTCTTGGATCATCACCTGCAAGGAGGTTTGAAAGTGTTTAGATACATAACTAAGGACTCCTGGGATTTTTTGAATAAATTAAAGGTAGTTCAAATTAGTGACCACACAGTGTTATTAACGATTGATGTGTGTAATTTATTTTCGGTCATTCCAAATGAAATAGGGTTGCAATGGTTAGAGCAACAATTATATAAAACTGGTTTATTTGAACAGCACCGTATAAATACTTTTGTTACCTTAATGGAGGTTGTATTGAAGAACAACTAAATTTATTTTGAGGGCCAGTATTACAAACAAAAAACTGGAGTAGCAATGGGAGCTGCATGTGCTCCTATTTATGCGAATTACATTACGGCCTACTGGGAGCAAGAGTATGTTTTCACCAGTGAATATATGAAGTATATACAACAATACACCCGTTTTTTTGGATGACATATTTGTGGTATGGGATTGGCCAATTGAAGTCATGAAGGCCTTTATAGATTATATTAATTGTACAGTACAATTTTTTAGGTTCACCTATGAATATATTAGTGAGGAAATTTCATATTTAGATGTAAAATTGAAGGTCAATCATGTGGAAAAATGTTTGGTTTCTGGCATATACAGAAAGCCTACCTTTTCCAGTTCTTACTTGAGCTACCAGAGCTGGCACCCTAACCATCAGAAAAAAGTGATAGTAAAAGGACAAATGGTTAGGGCAGCCAGAATGGTAAGCGAAAGTCAAGATTTTCTAAAAGAAATGGAGTTCATTAAAGGTATGTTCATTAATCATGGATATCCTGTTGAATTGTGTGATTCCATTATGGAGAAAGTGAAATGTAAGAGGTTTAGTGGTGTTTATAAGGCTATTTTAACCAATGATTACCACGATGGAGGGGGGGGCTCAAGTTAATACAGTTATTGGAGAAGTAAAAATAACAAAAAATGAAATTGATGTTAATACCAGTGTGGGGGAAACATTGTATTTTATCACTACATACAATTATGACGTGGATCACATAGTGGGAATAATAAATAGAAATTGGAAGTTATTAAAATGGGATAGTAACGTATGAAGAAAATTGAACAACCCCCCCAAAAATCGTATATAGGAAAGGGAAGTCTTTTAAACAATTGCTTGAGTCAGCTGCAAACTCCAGTTGGGAGAATGTTAATTCACACAGGAGTAAAGGGAATTTTAGGTGTGGTAGATGTAGTGTTTGTAAATATATTCTTGTTACAGGTGATAAAATTATTATTGAGGGAGAGGTTATTGGTATACATGGCCATTTTGATTGTCATGTTAAAAATGTTGTTTATATGGCTAAATGTGAAGGTTGTCCAGCTTTTTATATAGGGAAAACCTGTAGGATGTCCAGGGATAGAATTAGCGAACACATCCTGGATATTAGGCACATGAAAAATACTAATGCCCTACTTAGGCACATAGAGCAACATTCAGAGCACAGATTTTGTGTAATACAGTAAATAAAAAAGGATGGCCAGGGTGCAGTATTGGATGTGCATCTTGATATTTGTGAAATGAGATGGCAATTGGCATTAAATGCTACAGTATTTCTAGGAATTAATGATAGCATAAGCATATTGCCCCTATTAAAATTAAAACACATCTTGGGTTGAAAATGTTATTTATAAAAAGATTTTAAGAATGTTTTTTTATTTCTTATTGTTATGGAATGGTGTTTTTCCAGAAAGAATTTTTAAAATTTCTTAACAAAATTTGTGAAAGTTAATTTTATATTTTTTACATGATTAACTATTATTGTTGTTTTTTAGACATTATGATATTATTTTGTTATGCAATTTAAGAACATTGGGTGTCATAAACAGTGTTTCGTTGGTTGTATATGAAAATGTTTATTTTACATTTACATTTTGTGTATTTAACACATTTTGATATGTAACACAATATTGTGGAGATGGATTGAAAGTATAGTTTTTTACTTCAAAGGGTTAATGAAGTTAGATTTAGGATATGCTTGTTAGATTGAGCTTTGTTTGATAGGGTAATTGAATGGGTGGGATGCATTTGTTGGAGTGTATGAGTGTATATAACATCAATGGAGTGGTTAAATGTGTTCATATTCTGAAGAAGTCTGCATAATAAAGACGAAACCTAGGTCAAATTCGTGTATCTGGTCTATATATTTGACTCTACCGTCTCTGGTCAACAGGGTCCTTCCTGGTGTTTTCTGTCAACTTGTTAGTAGTTTGGATTGGTGTCCTCCTTGTGGCCTTTGATATTATATTTCTTACCAAACTATCCAAAGACAAATAACTCTTGGCCTGAACACTTCATTCCTTGTATGGTTCAACAACTATCCTTCAATAGACAACAGGCTGTCAAATGCCAAAATGAAATTTCAGTAGTTCTTCCTGTAACTGCTAATGATTCCCAAGGATCCATTCCAGGCCCCCACGTATATAACATTTTAACAGATGACCTACATGAAGGAGCCAACAATGCTACCATCATATAGTATGCAGATGAATCCACAATAATCTGCCCTGCAAAGACACTTGAAAAATCACAACAGATGACCTATATTTCAGTACATGCCATTGGAACATAGCCCTTCAACTCTCAACTTTTATTAAATCCCCAAAAAACAAAATTAATCCTGATTGCTCCTAAATCCTACAGTGTAAAAAAGCCCAGTTCACTACATCTTCTCTTAATAACAGTAAAATAGAAACAGTCCCACATGCCAAGCTTTTAGGAGTAACTATTGATGAGAATATGAAATTCAACATTCACACAAAAGTAGTTAAAAACACATCAAAATGATTGTACACTCTATAAAGAATTAAGTCCTGCCTAACTGATGATGGAAGAAAACACATTGCTTCTACCTACTTACTTCCAACCTGTCTCTATAGAGCTATAATCCTCATCAACCTGCAATCTTCCCAGTCTCGCTTACTTAAGCATTGTTATCACAAATAAGAAAAATTTGCGGCTAATCTGCCCCACAGGTCTCATCACTTTTCAGCCCTAAAATTACTCCACTGGACTGAGTTCTCATACCATCTTGCCTTCTCTCAACTTCTTACCGCTCATACCCATATTTAATCCCCAGAAAATGTCCAAGCCTAGCTAATCTTGTCCAGCAGTATTCACCTAGTAGATGCCTTTGCTCAGCTGATAGCTACGTACACCTAGTAGCCAAATCCAATAACTTAACAGGTGATTCACAACACTCCTGCCATATCTCAAAACTTTGGAATTCTCTTCCCACTCACTAAAAGATATCAGATCAAAAAGAAACCTTTTAAAAATCAGCTCAAACAACACATGATGGACAATGGGTCCTGTTCTTGCTCTAACCATAATTAATGTACTCATCCCCTACCTTATCATATCTAGCTATCCTTCTCTGCCCTCTCTACTTATACTCTTCCCCCACACCTTTACCACCTCAGCACCTCCTGTCTCACTTTGTCACCTCCTGCCTTACTCTCCTATTCTCTCTCCATCCATCCATATTTACCTTCTCCACTATTACTAACAAAAAAAAATAGAATTGAAGGACTACCGTTCTATTTATTTTATTGCCTCTGTTACATTGCCTAATTGCATTCAATGTATGCATAATTTCTCTTAGGGATAAATCTTATGTTTTGTATTGTTTCATTTCTCTCAGCGATGTTTCTTATACTTTGTGTTGTTTTCTTATTTAGAGCTTTTCTCCTTGGGCCTCTGCTGAAAAGGGACTCTTACTTAGCCATACCATCCTGATAAACAAATGTAAATAAATAAAAACATCTCCCCCAGGGTGGTAAGCAAGCACTAGACATGCACACTAATAATGTGTCAATGAGGTGACCGAGTGTTGGTGGTACATTGGACCTGTTTGGAGATGTCTGACACACTATCTTTTGCCTACTTCACCCCAGTTGCATAGAACTAGCTACTTTCCCTTATTCAGGCATGTGAGTCAAAATATTGCTTTTGGAGCTTTCTGAAGATCCTTCAATTTGCAGATGACATCCTGATCTGAAAAACTTCACCTATTAAACAGACTCCATCATGATTCTTAAAGCATCACTTCTTCAACTACTAAATCTCTTCAGTTTTAATTTTCTATCATATATATATCAGATTTACTTCCATTGCTATTCGGTTGTTTACAAAATGCCTAGGATTTTAGGCACTTACATACTATAAATAAATAAATAAATAAATACATACATACATACATACATACATACATACATACATAAATAAATAAGTGCACAACAAAGGGGCAAATCATGTTCATACCCACTTGAATGAAACTTGTCCATTGAATAGGTTCATAGGTTCATAGGTTCATAATAGGCTATCTGCCCAAGGGCATTTACAAGCCTAGCCCATTGTTTTGTGGCTTACGCCACCCCTTTAGTATGGGGAACTATACCCATTATTTTGCTGTGCCTCTGTCGAGCAGTGACACTGAGATAATCCCTGGGGTATATCTGCGATCTCCCATCCATTGGTCAAGATTTCTCTTGAACAAGGCCAGCGAGGTGCTCTGCCTCACATGTACCGGGATTTTGTTCCACAGCATAGGGAGTCTTTGGGTGATGAATCTATCCCTCCAGCACGTCCTATTAATAGCCGTGTCGAGGTTTAAGTCTCCGCCCTTGTGGCTCTGATGGATCTAGATTTTTGAGGTGAAGCATATTCATCAAATCTGGGTTTGACATGGCCTTGTATGTTAGGCAAAGGTCACCTCTGCGCAAGCGGTAAGCGACTGAATAGAGCTGCAGTTCTTTCAGTCGGGCAGCATAGGACAGATTTTTGAGACCCTTTATCCTTTTGGTGAGGAACTTTTGTGGCCTCTCCAGCTGCTGCAAGTGTCGGGTCAGATACATTCCGAATGGGGCATTGTACTCAATCATTGGTCTGATGAGTGATGAGTAAAGGGAGACTATGACCTCCCTTGATCTAGATGAGAATCCCTTCATGATAAGGTGGGCAATGTAGAAGGTCTTCCTAACTACTTTAGCTACATGGGTGTCGAATGACAGACTACTATCAACCTGGGTCCCCAGGTCCCTGATAACTTCTTCTGTGCTCAGTGGATTGCCACCTATTTGGTAGCTAGGGGTAACCTTGTTTTTCCCGAAGGGTATGACTATGCATTTTTGGCATTTAACTTTAGGCGTGGCTCTGGCACCAGTTATCCGTTTCTGTGAGACCCTTCTGAAGGATATCTGTGTCAGATGTGTTTTCTACTATGGCCCAGTTTGCAGTCATCTGCAAACTTTGTCAGCCATAACCCTCCTGTGTTTGCTTGTACTTGGAAAAGTAGATGCCAAACAAGAGTGGGCCCAGGACTGAGCCCTGTGGGACACCACTTGTGACAGGCTTTGAGTCTGACATGGCGCCAGCAACTCTGACCCTGTGGGTTCTGTCACTCAGCCAGTTTGCAACCCATCTTGTGATGTATGGGTTAACATTTAAGCTGATGAGTTTTTCAATGATACCCGAGTGGGGTATTGTATCGAAGGCCTTAGCCAGATCGAGGTAGGCTGTATGGACTGCCTTTCCCTCATCAATGGCTTTGGTGACTGTTTCGAAAAAGTCAACCAAGTTTAAGAGGCATGATCTGCCTTTGACAAAGCCAAACTGGGTTGGATCCAAAGTCTGCAAATTCCTATGTCTTTATTTATGAGGTCCATTATGATCCTCTCCATGGCTTTGCAGATAAGGCTTGTCAAGCTAATGGGCCGGTAAGTTCCAGGGTCGGTGGAGGCACCGCCTTTGTGAAGTGGGACCACAGTTGCAGTACGCCACTCCCTGGAGTGCGTATCCAGAGGTAAGACTTTGATTAAACAGCTGTCCTAGCTGTGGGTTTAATTCCTCATTGAGTTCGTGGAGCACACAGCCGGGGACACCATCAGGTCCCATGGATGCTGTGTTTTTTGCTTTGGAGAGAGCAGTTCTCACTTGGGTGCTGGAGATGTTTGGGGGGCTGCAATCGTTTGGTATAGATATCTCTCCTTTTGGGGGGGGGGGAGTTTGAACTGAACCTGTCAGCCAGTATGTTGGCAATGTCTGTAGGATCAGTAATCTTCACATCATTTTGAACCAGTTCTGAGCATATCTGGGAGTTTCCTCCCAGGTTTCTAACATAGCTAAAGAAGGCCTTATGATTGTCTTTTGAGTCTTTAGCTATTTTTCTCTCGAAATTTGCTTTGGATGATTTTATGAGAGCTCTTAGTTTTTTACTTATAGTGATCAAGGGTGTCTTACCTTTTAAGGATTTTGCTCTATCTTGTAGTAGCTTCCTCCTTTTGTTGTAGAGTTTGTTTATGGCTGGGGTCCACCAGACTGGACGCTTGCCTTTGGTACAAAGAGTCTTTGTTTTGCTTGGGATTGCTTTATCCATGCAGTCCTGCAGGTGCTGGTAGAAGGCATTTGTAAGTGATTCAGCGGCTTGAGTACTGTTTTCCGCCGGCTCGGGGGCCTTAAAGGTGACAGTATATAAGGATTTTTTTTTTCACCAACATGCCTCAAGCTTGTCATTCTTGAGCAGACTAGACAAGGTTCATTCTTTTTTGTATTAATGTCAATATTTGTAATTACCTGTCTAGTAAAAAGTATTATGGTGAGTGTCACTTTCATTAAATGCTGTATACTTTCAGCTGGAGATAATGAAGCAAGTAACCTGAGGTGTGTGGAAATGAGGAATTATTATATATTGCTCTATGCATAGCACTGTAGCTGGCATGCCTACATTAACACAATACATGCATGTAGTCACACATTTAGTTCCAGCACCACTGGTTGGCCTAGCAGTTTTGAACAACAGCAAGGATCTTCAATTCATTAGCATTAATTTCTTGGACAACACTGCATATGTCATTTACGACAATTGCAGACATTATCTTTCATACAGTTTATTTTTTTAAGCCTCAAATATTTGTATTAACCACAGGGGTGCTGCATCTGCAGGAAACTCTGACCTGATCTTAAGGTTTGTTATTCAATTTCTCAAACAAAATATTTCTGAAATACAACAGAACCATTAATGCTGGCCATCATCTGATGACAATGTTGGCACTCTAACTACAGCAGGAACACTATGCTTTTTATAGGCATTACAATAAATAGTGTACTATTGTTTAGTAGAAGATGGTACACACAAATCAACTGTGTGTATTTATATCATTTTACTCTAAGAAATGGAACTGCTAGTCCTGTTAACATCAAAACACTTGTTATGTTATGTTTGTTGTACTTCCACTACATTTTATTTTTCAAAAGCTCAAATTAGATTCATTTTCTGATACAGACATAATCACATTCTAGGTCTGAAAAGAACTTGTAATTTATCCTGTAAACAGACAACTTTGGTTCATGGCAAGTCTCATTGCAAGTGATGTGTGTTCTCAGTTTTATATCAAGGAATTCTGTTACATATTATTCAACATCCTCTATGTCTGCTGCGAGATTTCAGTCCCTGACCCATATAGATTTTTTTTGCCTGTTAAATATTACCCAGCTGCAAAGGGACATGTACCAAATTATTATCCATGTCATTGGAAAGATACTGAGGTGACACTGTTAGCACCTATTACTAAGTCTATTATCTATTATTGAAACCTAGTGGCTATAATTTAAATTCTTCAGTTAATATTTCACAAAACTACCACAACAAAATCATAACCACACAAAAACAGGTAAAATTACAAGAAAGCTAATTTTGTGCCATTGCAGCCAACTACAATTAAAGCAATCAACCTTTTGGGAGAGGCCAGGCCCCTTAGCATCCTTCATGTGGGGGGCAAGGCCCTTCATAACCCTACTCAATATCACAAGTTGGATTCAATACCAAAAAATATATATACTGCGTCACTATTTCTCCAGCACATTTTGATGTCAGATTGTTTATCATATTAGACTTTGAGCCCACACTCATTGTTGTTATATGTACCATACGAACATAAGAAGAGACTGCACTAAGCAACAGCACTCAAGCAGTTGTAAAATGAGAATTCAAGGCTCAAATACCACCAAGTAACAACAACTAATCTTTATATAAATGAAGTTTCTAGTAAGTGTGACATAAGAAAAATGTGTAATGAAAAATACAGATATAAATGAAAACATAGCAGACCAAATGGTTAAGTACCCCTTCTGGAGAGATGCTATTATACAGAAGCACATCCTGGAATAGCTCATTGCTAGTGCATAGCTGTTCATTTCTACTAGCATTATTATTGTAGTTTTTATTATTTGGTTTATATATGCCATCAGTATAGGTGGCTTGACACTAATCAGGTCTCTTGAATTTGCATAGACATTGTAATCTCACCATTCTAGAGCAAGTTTAAGTTTATTTGTATGATACTGGGTCTATAAACTTTTTACAGAATAAATCTATTTATGTAGTGCAACTCTATGCATGGATGCATGAGAAAACATTTAAAGGGACCTCTCATCACATGCCTATGAAACTGGAAGTCATCAAATATTATTAAACAAACATGTTATAACGTTCAACCCCATGCATCAGAACGTGAGTGAAGGATTGAATTACACTGACATTTATGCATCCAATAACCATAGGTGCATAGGGAAGTAAATAGTGTGGGAAGAAATAGCCAGGGAATTGTTATGGCTAGGCTTGTATAGGCCCTAAGGCCAATAGCCTAGTACCAACCTATGAACCTATGATATAATTATATTCCCGTGAATGGTGTTACCTTTCTCAGCCTCTGACACAAAAGATATGTGGAGTTGTGTCAGTATAATGCAGTCTACTGAATTAACGTACAGTATTTACTCTCTAAATAAAACTCTCGAGTATGCAATTATTTTATTATTTTACATTTATAGTTATAAATATGTTTTCTGCAAATAGAAGATTAGAGTCTTTGGAGATATCTTGTCCTACCTTTTCAGTTTAATCATCCCATATAATCATACTAGTGTACCTTGAAATAACAGCTAACAAATAGAGCCTGTAAATTACTGTTTATGCAATATGCATGATACCTGAAGGTTGCATGGCCATGTTTGCCTTTCTTAAGTACTTCATATAAATAAATGATTCCCTGATTAATTTAAAAGACCATAAAAATAACCCCAAAACCTCTTCATGACACTTCATCATGTCTTTAAATTGTAATGTAATACAAACCAGGACATATAAAACTTATGTACTGTGTGTTTTCTGCATGTAGGAAATGCAGTGGTATAGAGGTAGAAGACCCTGGATCAAAGTTATGTACTGGTAGTCTGATTGTCAGCCTGAGATCATTTTGATCAAGGTAATGTACATAAGGCAGGTATACTTTTTGGCTCAAGAAAAAAATCTGCTCTGTGTAAATGTCTGTATATAGTCATATACAGATTGTGTGTGTGTGTGTGTGTGTGTGTGTGTGTGTGTGTGTGTGTGTGTGTGTGTGTGTGTGTGTGTGTGTGTGTGCGTGTGTGTGTGTGTGTGTGTGTGTGTGTGTGTGCACACATGTGATGTGGTGTAGTTTGGTATAATTTGGTCTAGCTTGGTACTGTATGCATTTATGTGTAGGTGTGTGAATATCAGAACATGTTTTATCCAGGCTGAAAAATATCATAAGAAAAGCAGCTTAATTAAGTCTAGAGTGTCTGTGACTATAGAAAATATGGCTTATTTGTTTGCTAAAAGGCTAAGTGAAATAAATGAATAAATACATTTGTTTTCTGACTCCTACAGCCATGAGCTACATCACAAGGACATAATTATATGCAATATACATGGACAGTATGTAGTACTCAAGCTACCATCATGTCTTTTAGAAGTGGGGAAAAAGAAAATATTTGATGAAACCCACATAGACAAAATATGAGGGTAACCTCATTC
This sequence comes from Protopterus annectens, assembly GCF_019279795.1. Lineage (NCBI taxonomy): Eukaryota > Metazoa > Chordata > Ceratodontiformes > Protopteridae > Protopterus > Protopterus annectens. Next base: position 728,306,937 of record NC_056725.1, on the reverse strand, counting down.
CACTCTGACAGCCACAGGTCAGGACTGAATCCCCAACCCCAAAGTTGTTAGGAAAAAGTTGTAACAAATTAGCCACACTGGTTTTAACAGAAAACAGAAATAAGGTGTTGTACCAGAACAAAAGCAAGAAAAAGAGTAAAAAGGTATGAGTTATACCAGAGTTCAGAGCCCATATTCGAAATTGTTTGATTCTGTAACTACTATTAAAGGCCTGATATTTTAAAAGTCATCACTAGAACTGAGTCAGTTCTTTAAAATTGTCTTTAATGACTAGATCAGGATGCAGAAATTAATTTCAAACTCAAGGTAAAACCACTAAATAGTGCTACTTATTTTATCAGAAACTGCATCTCAGGATGCAATAGTTTGTATCAATAAAAAAATAACTTGAACAGCAGTCCAAAACTCTTGCTGCTACAGATTCATTTTGAACATATAATTCTGAACATCCTTGATTTTGCTTCTTGACATTTCAGGATTATATAGTACCACATGAGATTTTTCTTTTGTGTCACAGTCCTAACTGATTTACCCTTTATATCTTGCATTGTCCGTGGGCAGTTGATTTGTGAGTAAATTCTTGCTTGACGTATTCTATGGGCTTCATGGTTTCCCTCTACTGGCCCCACTAATTTTTACAGTTTACATCAGAAGAAAAGATTTAAGATTTCAGTCTTATACTGACATTTTACTATAAACATCCTTCAGATGAGGATTTTTGAACTTTGTTGCTTTCTTGAGGCTTCTTTAGGTGACATCTTTGAGTTGGTGAAGGCCAGTAGTTTCAGCATCAAGCCAATAAAGTTGGAGGCTTTGATCACGTATGTGACCTTAAAGCCTTTTATAGCTTTATATCTCCTCCCCCCATATTTACCTGTGGCGAGAACTACTTGAAATTTGTTTCAGTGCTGTGCAGTTTTGTAATCCTAGAGGAAATAATGTTTCATAAGTACCAGCAGATGGCTGTGACAAATAATTCAAACTTTAATTAAATGAAGAAACATCATCCAGATCAAATGCCTCAGGAATTTTGAATTAATCTGCATGCAGTTCTCTTCATCATCCTGACTGCAATAGTGTATTTTACCAAGGGTTAAAAAAAAAAAAAATGTCAGCAATGCCAGAGGGGTCAAAATTCTATATCCAGTGCATTAATAGGATCTTTTTTTTTTTTTTTGTGATTAGTAGCCATTTGCAATTCTAAGACTTTCTAGAATGAGTCTAGAATAGTGTGACTGAGTGCTCAGCACTATGACAATGAACTTGCATATAAGTCTAAGATTGTTATCTATCAAGTGTTCCTTTTTCTCCAACGTATACACACATACATGCACACACACACACAAAGGGGTGTTGGTGCGTTGGGACACTTGCCTCCTGCAAAAACAACTATAAAACACATGGATTTTTGACATTTGCTCTGTTATATTTTTTAATATTTTTCTTTATAATTGTATGACTCACGGTTACAAGTTGGAAAATTACAATAAGCAACCAATGTGATCATAATACCATCTTGCTGGGCAGTCCTCACTAATTGCCTGCAGTGTCAAAATCAGTGTTGAGGTTCTTATTATGATGAATTAATCCTAATATGACTATGGTCCTGTCTTTCTTATGCAGCTACTGGTGCCTTATTAGCTAGTCTTCAGCTTTGTTTAACTGATGAATAATGCCACAACTTCCACTCTAAGCCTTCAAATGGCTATTAGGATCCTTTCCTCTTCTCAGGCATCTTACCTGTGGAATCACTACTTTGTGAGTTATGAGGTCAGTTTTTGGTGGTCTTTAAAATTTTGACATACATTCAAGTCAGCTCACTGCCTTTTTAACAACTTAAATAAAGTAAAATATAAGCACTTAAGGCTAGAATTGAATTGTCTACTTTAAAACATATATTTTGTTTTAATTTATTGTAAATTGATTAGATTTCTAAACAAAGCTTGGAGTGGTAGGAATGACAACACAACAAAACTGTGGACACTGACATTAAAAGAAATTACTATGCTATTTTTATTATGTTTGTTTTGCTACAACATTCAGAAAAAAGGAATACTAAAGGTAAGTCCTGATATAAACCAAAAAATCTAGGTGATCACAGTGCACAATTTAATTTCTGTAATATTAATTTTGAGTTCCATGTGGTGCAAGTCTGCTTAATCTGCATTATTTAATCATTTGTTATTAAAATCTGGAATATCCTTGGTAAACCTGCAAACAGTAAACTGAAATTGTGCACACAGCTGTGACGGCACTTCTCCTGTGACCTGAAATACCAGAATAGACACATAATGAATGTCAGTTGAGGAAGTATAATGACTATACTTTTATTACAGATATGAAGAAAGCAGTAAAAGTTTGGATTTTCATTACACTTCCTAGGCAGGCATTCATAATTTAAATCTAAAAACAGCACAACTAGCAGTGTCATATGTACCTTTTACTGATGAAAGAATTAAAAAGACAACGGTTCCATTAATTGAAATATTTTATATTCCTTATCTTCTTCTGGCTTTTCCCAGTCAGGGGTCACCACAGCGGATCATCTGTCTGCTCTTGATTGGCAGTGGAGTTTTACGGTGTCAAGTTGCCAGCCCGGCACCCAACCTTCCACAGAAGGCACACACACACTCACACCTAGGGCCAATTTAGAGTGTCCAATCCACCTACTGCATGTCTTTGGGATGTGGGAGGAAACCGGAGCACCCGGAGGAAACCCACACAACCACAGTGAGAACATGCAGATTCCACACAGAAGGCACCCCAGCCGAGAATCGAACCAGAGAACCTCTTGCTGTGAGGCGGCAACGCTAACCACTGAACCACCATTGTGTAAATATTGTGCATTTTCTCTGCATTTTTCTGTTCTATGTTAACATCTTTTAAAACATATTTTATTCTTACTTCTTTATTTTATTTCTTTTTATTTCATTGTTATGTTAACTATGTTGCTCTTAATAAAATGTTTTTGGGAATTTTACAGAACTATCACAACCAGTCATGTTTAAAATGCTAAAACAATTGTTGCCATAAGAAGGAACACTGTAAATTCCAGTCATGGCAATTTTGTAATTATAAAATTATAATAGAGCTATGTACATCCATAGAGTGGAAGAACATTTAAGCTAGTGAAGTATTTTTCATGCATAATTCATAATGTTTCTGGCCTATTGTCAGTAGAGATGGTTTAAGAGAGCTGAAGTACAAAATAAATAACACTTGAGTATTACAGATATTGCATGGTATTACAAATACTGTGATTACAAAACTGACTGCAACATATATTAGATAAGAGTTCACATCACAGTTTTATTTTCATGCATTAAAATTTGGTGATAATTTTGGACATAAAGTAAAAACACAAGCAAGCCAACTGCCAAAGGTGACCCACAAATCAGATATGAAATAGTAAAAAACAAAGTGTGAGTCCACCATGGTACACACCAAAAAAAAGAAACAATAAAAAAAAAAATAAAACTTTTATTAAAACAAAAGGTTAGCGCTTTCACAGGACCATACAGAATAAGAAAGAACATTTGATTTAATACAATTACTAACCAATCATCAGTCTACATCAATCAAAGCAATCATGAACAACCGATCAAAATCACTGCCTCCTAATCAGGGCGGGTTGAAGTGAAACCCCAGAGTTAAGACCAGGTAACTTGCGAGCTTGTAAGGAAATAATCCATTTTAACTCATACATTTCAATGTAGGTGTTAAAGTCACCCCTTCTGACAATAGGTCTAATAACTGTAACACCCTAAACCTAAAAACATTATGCCCTGGATGGGACTTAGCATGATTAGCTAATTAGCTCCCCTCCACACCCCTTATCTGAATCATAATTTATTATTGTTATACATTGATTATGGTTTACTATTAACATATGTTCATCTCAAAATGTTATTTTGGTCCTTGTGTTTTATTATTGTTATATATTACAATGGTTGCATACTAACATACTTGTTGAATTACCAATGTTGTTGGCCTTATGCCGTAACTGTTACTGGTATGCTGTTACTATACTGACTGTTATCCTATTTATTGTTGTGCTCCATATAGTATGCAATTTCATGTTATTGGGTTATTTGCAATGTTCTGGCATGCTGTTACAACTAACTAAATGTTATGTTCATTACTAACCTCTACACTTTGAAATACCTCAAGACCATAGCTCAACTGGGTAGGCCAGTTCCTGCCCGATCTGCTTACCCTACGTCAGCCGGCTGTGGCAGCAGGTCCCAGCACATTTGGGACCCAAGTCAGTGGTGCCCCCTCTGCTGGCCCTGCACCACCTATGTGTGGAACCACCTCAGGGGATGGGGCTTGTCCCCCCTGGAAGCGTGGGTGGGGGGTTTATCACCCAGGAACAGCTATCAGTGATGGTGTACAGGATTGTGCATTGTGGCTATGAGAATCTCCTGCACAAGATTGAGGGTAGACTTGCCAACCTGGAGGGATAAGGTGTCCCCAGAGCCCAGTCTCCAGTACAGCCACCTTAATGGCACTGAAGGAGCAGTGTTGACTGCCCATGGGTGGGGAGCTCATTCTCATTGCTGCCATCTGGGGGCACATGGCTATCTGATTCCACAACTCCCTCCCCGTTCAAGGTGTTTACCTTCCTCATGTGTCATACACTGTCACTGTATGCTGTCTTGTCTGTCTTGTCTGTTTACAAATGTAACCTGTACTACCCAACGTACCTCTCCACACATACCTATATCCCTTCCCCAACATTCCACTGTCACCTTAAAAAAAGAATGGGCATCTGTGCTGTAAAAAAAATATATATATATATCTCGCTCTATACATAGCTCATCATTTTGTATCCACATCCATTGGGTAAACTTAATTATTACATGAATTAATCAACACAGTTATGTTGCCCTTGGAGGCTCCAAATTCCTTATTCTCAACAACCTGCACAGCTGTTGCAGTGCAAGTAATGGAGAGCTATGGTCCTTTGCTACACCCTTCCTGCACATTCCTATGTGCCTTTCAGTATATTTTCCCCCTGCTTGCCCCCATTTCACCACTTTCCTATCACCACTTTTTTCTTTTCTTTTTTTATAATTAGCATGGGTTAAGTGGAATGGCAGGCCACACAAACCTGCTTAAAACTGCTTATAAGTGCCTTAATCCCGTTCTGTGTTTTTGACCCTGCTAGACACATCTGCAAAAAATCATCCCCTGCCAAGTTTCGATTCTAGGCTCCTGTCAATTACAGCATAGTGCGTTAGCTCACTAGCCCACTCAGCTCTGAAGCAATGCAGGTGTTTCCATAAACATATCCTGATTGCCAATGACAAATTGCATTGGGAAATTGGTAGTGTACCTGTGACTATGATGCAGACACCAAACCAGTACACAGCCAAATAAATAATGATGGATGTATGTGAGACCTGGGATAACAGATATAGCTGTCAGCTGCACAGACTGATGCAGAATATCCACAATTGTGCCACCTACTTTTGGCATGGTTTTCACAAAACCTTTTCTGTGCACTAAAGTACTGACAATTTAGTGCAGATTGAGTTTAGAAAAGCATGACATACAGTTCAGTGTCACATGTCATACCCATCCGAACACACATGCTTATGCGAAACCTGTGTGACAGACTATATGAATGCTCATATATCTTGCAAATACACATACTGCAATATTGACTCAGTAGCTCAGTCTGTTAAATTCCTAGCATGCTGCACATTTTGCCACCCACAGTCCTGGGTTTGAATCCAGTGTGTTGCACTTACATTACATTCTTGTGAATACAACAAATTATGACTGAGTCCTGCAATTTTAACCAAAACACTTTGCTGTTACTGCATTCACTGCTACCCATGTTAGCATGTCAAGGGCCTGTAGGTAGGGACACACTGTACAAATATGTATAGGCTACCTATATGTTGCCTACCACTCTCCGATTGGCACTGTTACATAACATATGTACTTTAAGAACATACCTCACCTGGACTGTTATGATTACCTTCACCCTGACTCTGCTGTAACAACAGACCTGACACTTCTCCCTTACTGTCACATACAGCTTGCTGTCCTCCAATGTGTTGACACTCCCCAGTATAAGTCCTGGGTAAAATGCAGCAGCTTCAGCCTGCAACATATGCAACAGTATGTTCAGCTACCTGCTACTCACAACCCCCTAGAAGAAGGGATTCACACAACACCCATACATAAAGGGGTGAGGGAGCAAAGGTTAAGCAACAGGGTCATATGTTACAGTCTGCCTCTACAAACATATGTAGCTCATAGACCAGCTGCTACTGCAGCAGCATGCATATTCTGATATGTATGACACATGACACTCATATGTCTTCCCCCTTGCTGACCTCAACCCACATTGTTTAACACTGAACTGCCACATAATCAGAAAGTCATTTGACAATGAATGAACATAACATGCAAAACTGTGGACATACCACATAAATCCCAACAGTGGACAGTATTTGTACCTACCATCTGCGATGCTGTAGTCTCCACACCTCAGTAATGTCCTTCTCATGGACTAGGAAAGGGCCCAAGGCCTAAGTGAAAGACTTAAATATTGCACTTGTTGTGCCATGTCATTGGCTAATGAAAGTGCAACCCAGCTGTTATGGATGCAGTTAGCAAGTCTGAGTCACAGATTGGTGCACAGGCAATCACCTGTTGTTGAGCATTACCTACAAAAGGCAAGCAACTGCCTATGGTAAACAGGTCTGTAAATTGCTTTACTGTAATTTCAGAAGCATTTTAATTCAGGATTTCTAAACAAAAGGATTACAGCACTCTACCTGGTATGGGACGCAGATGGGAGGATGCAGTTATGGGAATGGGGATTACAACAGTAGGCCTCTAATACATCTCTGGGAATGACATGTTGGTGATAGTCTGCTGTCCAACAGCTACAGGCATGCCTTTCACCTCTGTCTGCTGTGACGTAGATCACAGCTTTGGGCCTCTCACTCCCTCCTACAATGGTTGGCTCCTGTATGAATGCTGCTGGATTGTGTGTTAGACATAGTGACAATAAGTAATGGTGGACACAGCTGGCATATTACATGATGTACTGTCATTCAGCTCCTCTCAGTCTGTGAATGTCACACTAAAATAGTTCAAACATTGTACTGGCGTCCCTGATGTACTCTGGCTAGGTCATTGTATTGTCAACATTTGTATCTCTTTGCTTGACAGCTATGACTACCATACCTGGCAACCCCATACAGCAAGACTGCAGGTCATAGTCATTAGTAGTGGGGGGACACAGGCCCAACTTCAGCGACAGAGTGTACATATTGATCATACATACATATTAAGGGTATGAATACAGGAGCAAATATTACTGTAGCATAACTGTTTTCTGAGGGTTCTGGTGTGTGACAACTAGATTCTTCACATTCTAAGAACAACTATCAATTATTGTCCCACCGTTTGTCAGACATCGACATGTTTCTGGCAAAGATACCACATATATCAGGCACACATACACATTCTGCAAACACCTGTGTACTGGAGAAGTAGGACACCTACAGGGAAGAAACCCTAGAGCATGTTTGTATTGCTGTCTGTCACTGTAGCACATGGATTTTGCTGGATTGTCTCCACATACTTGTAATAACGCACACCTATTTGTCAAACAGTGGCTGTCTGACATGATACTGGGTCGTTACCCATAGGGGACACACCACAGTAGATGGCATTGATGATGGGATTGGAGATATACAGCACACTCTGTTACAGCATACAGGGACATAATCGGTATACATACTGTGTTGACAGATGGCGGGGTATAACATGGGAGGTAGCAGTGGATAGTACAGGCCATTTTGGATGTGTAGGGTCTATACATAGTGGAGAGCAAAGTATGTGGTCCTGTGATGTGTTCCCCTATTCTTGTCTTTCAGAAAGGATGTATAGACTGAGGCACACGCCGTTTTGAGCTGCGGAAAATTATGTTATCCTGGATGGCCTCAGACTGCATCATGATATTCTGCTATCCAGGACTTGCCAGAATCATGATCAATGTGCCGCACTGTTAGCTGACCTCTTCACAGCAGTCAACCGTGTAGGGCTACAGGACAAAAGCTACAAATAGGTCCACCACAGGGCAACAGACATTGTAAATGCCGCATGGCAAAAGGTCGCTGCTCTGATCAGGGACGGTGATGCCACTGGTGGAGGGCCGGTAGCAGCAGAACCCCTCTTGGCCACAGAGGAATTCCAGGTGAACCTGGGATCAACCACCAGCTCCCAAGCATCCATCACTCCATACATCATGGAAGTGGGTGCCATAACATCTACAGCAGAGGACTGTCCATGTAAGCTTCCTGTGTTCATCATTGTAATACTGTATCAGTCATTGTGGCAGCCTCTGCATACCAGTACACAGATGTCAAGTCAATCTGCATTGGGGGGAGGGGGTTGTTTGTGATGCACAGTTGTGCACACATACTTAGATTGTCAGCAATGTAAGCAGTATTACAGTAACTAATGTACATGTTGATATACACACATGTTATGCTGTAACAATCCCACATTTGGTATTGTTGACAATACTTCTCCCTCACATTTCCATACATACATCAGGTGTGGCTGGAGTCCAACATCCTGTACCCAGTGAGTGTGATACTATTTTTGTATGGATCATATATACCCTAAGAATGTTAAGGGCTGCCACTTTGCTGTAGACACAACTGATATGCTTAGCCAAAGTACACTACTTTTATGGTCATTTTTGGAGGGGTTAACTGAAGTGCATTGAATCAGTAATCACAATAGTGTATGTGCAGGAGCAGTAACATATTTGCACTTATTTTTGTGAAGGTCTATGCAGTTTGCTATACAGAGGGCAATAATATGCTCAAGACAGGTGCACTGTGTTTTAGGTGTAGGTCCATCACATACAGTGACACATCACTTATCTTACAGGTGTATAGTAGTGGCAAAATTAAACAGAGGTAGCTGTGGTGCATGGGGTTTAATTGGCCTGTCTTGTCTGTGTATGTTGTAGTATGCTTGTGTGATGTGCATGGGATCAGAAATAAGATGTGGTATGTGTAATGCAGTTGTGGCACCTCACCTGTATGTTTGTGTGTGGATCACCACACATAATAGTGCAGGTAGTAATGTACTTATTTTGTCTTCCTTCTTACAGGTAACCATGGGGGTTGGAGTCTGTCCCCCTCACAACCTAATGTCAGTGTGTCATCAGACTCTGATGGTGACCATAGTGAGACACAGGTGGGGTTGTTGGGGGATGAATCTGTCCCATGGGTTGACATCCCACTTCCTCCCCTTTGTCCCCACACACAGTCAGTATGTCCACACATACCCAGTCCCCTGCAGCCACATATATTGGGCAGTCAGAGTGTAGCGACATTAAACAGGAGAGTGTGGCAACAGTGGCATCAGTGAGTGTAGACACTAGCCATAGCCAAAGAGCTGGTGAGGTCCAACACAGGCAGATTGACAGGGGTGCTTGAAGGAGGACTGCTGCCCATCTACCACCTGTCACAGGTGTCACATCACGAGTCACCCAATGCATGTTTTGGTACATCATGGAAGCACAGGCATGTTCCAAATGCAACACCAGATGGATGCTCAGGATCATGGATGCATCACTGTCTGACATCCGTGACTCCTCCCACTACATGAGTGACACCATGCATCATTTCAATGATGTAGTGGACAGACAGTGGGGTGACACACTGTCAGTTCTTGACCGCACATTGCATGTGCTACATGTGGTGGGAGTAGGGCATCAGACATGTGGCTGTAGGTCATCAACAACATCCGCTTAGAGTCCACATGGCCGTGCACACTCATGCTCCCATAGTGGCAGTACCTCCAGCAATATAGAAGGGCGGGTGCTGCCCACACCATGACATGGCAGGCCATGGGCACGTGGCTCTGGGTGGTCCTGTGACAGACACAGGCCTAGCAGAAACCAGTCAGCATCAGCAACTAGGACTGCATCTGACCCTTGGCATGGTGGTGCCAGTGGCCCTCCTAGCACAGCCATTTCAAGTGTTCATGGCTTGAAATGGAAAACTGTCCATTCTGTCATGTACAGCCCATAGTTGTCCAACATACCCATGTGTAGGTCTAGCACATGACTTGTCTGTGTATGCGCACACACTCATACATCACTGTCACATACAGGTCACCAACAGACACACACCGCAACTCTC
>NC_056725.1:728284247-728291747 GCF_019279795.1 Protopterus annectens | reverse complement strand
AATATACAGCTACATGGTGCCCACTGACTTGTTGTAGGTACTGACACAGTTACATGATAGCTTTTACATCCTGCTGCTACTCTGACTTGTTACAACCTGCTGTTATACTAGCCACCTTCTAGGTTACTCAGAGCATGTGTAATGCCCATATCTGGGGCTCCTGTCTCTCCATTGTCTCTGGTGTTGTCCAGCTTTCTTGCAGTAACACATAGTGGCATATTAACAGTCTGTGGGACTCCTACCATAGGAGTACCTCACATGCAAAAGTGTAGGTGCGGCCAGCTTCAAACCATGAACACCATCAACCATGCTAATATACTTAGCCCACTAAGCCACACCAGCCACCAGAAAGTGAAGTTTAATTCCTGATACTATCAACAGCAGACAGACATACACTTTGACACCTGCATATTGAGGAAATAGAACATGTCACCAGATTGTTTGGGACAGCCCTGGGATTGTGTGGTCTACTGCTATAATCTTGCAAACATACTGTTACTGCAGTTGTATGGGAAACAGCTGTGTTGGGGTAGGGGGCTCTAGCACTGCCAGTCACGTGTCTGTCCTATGACCACACTGTTTGGCATTTCCCTCACATACTACTGTGATTTTTGTGTCCTTGTGGCCTACTGCATATTAAGGGGCAGCCAGTATTGGACAGAGAGTTCCTGTTGTCCCACATAGCTGTTAGTTCTCTGCAGGAAGCCCAGTACCCCACTCTATTCACTTGCATACATGCAGCAGGTCCATACATATGCTATCATAGTCTAGTACTCCATACATTTCTTGTACAGAAGAGTGACTTACCTTGTGAATGCAGCAGTTGAGATAGCAGTGTTTCAGGACTGACTCTGTCTGGTGCACGCAGTACACAGCCAATACATGGTAAGGTACAGGTTGTGCAGAGTGGCTGGCATCTTTTTTACTATGTATGTGAGTTGGAGTGAGGTATCAGTCCCTAGGACCCTAAGGTTGTCAGTGGATGTGCTATGCATTGTCTCTTGGCCAAGGCCAGGACATTTGGGGCACACATATGTCTGCCTTCAGGGGCAGGCTCAGGGGATTCCTCCTCTGAGTCCCCCTGTGTGTGTTACTGTGGGGACCTTGGTACTGGTGGAGGGCTGTGTGTCTCTCTTCCCTGCAATGATCCTGCAGCAGCTGTTTCCACAGGATCATACTGTGCATCATGGCAAATACTGTGAACATCTGTTCAGGTTTGTAAAAGGCAGATCATGTCTCCTAAACCTGATAGACTTCTTTGAAGTGGTCACCAAAGCCATAGATGAGGGTAAGGTGGTTCACACAGTCTATATAGATCTCGCCAAGGCTTTCAACACCACCCCACACTCTGGAATTATAGATAAACTCACTAAACTAGGTATAAATTCCTATGTCACAAGATGGGTTGCCAACTGGCTCACTGATAGAACCCACACTGTGAAAGTAGCAGACTCCAAATACAACTTCAGACCAGTGACAAGTGGAGTACCACAGGGTTCAGTCATGGGTCCTCCCCTGTTTGGTATCTACTTCTCTGAAGTACAGGCTAACATAGAAGGTCTTTGGCTAACAAAGTTCGCAGATGACTGCAAACTAGGAGCCATCATCTAAACTCCTAATGATGTGGACATGCTACAAAAGGGCCTCACTGAAACAGATGTCTGGTGTCAAAGCCATGGCCTCAAGCTCAATGCCAAAAAGTGCATTGTCATCTCTTTTGGTAAAAACTCTGTACCCATGAACTACCACATAGGCAGTAGTCTACTTAATGCCAAAAGTGTGATAAGAGACCTTGGGACACAGGTGGACAGTAGTCTTGCCTTTGATTATCACATCACCACAGTAGTCAGGAAATCCTTCTACATGGCACACCTCATCAAAAAAGGTTTCTCGGCCAGGAAAAAAGAGGTCATTGTTCCCCACTACTCATCACTCATTAGACCCATTATAGAATACAGTGCCCCTTTTGGTATGTACCTCACAAGACATCTACAACAACTGGAAAGGCCACAGAAATACCTCACAAAGAGGATTACCAGCCTCAAACAGATGCCCTATGCAGACTGTCTCAAAAAACTCCAGCTTTACTCTGTCGCATATTGCCTACTCAGAGACGATCTCTACCTAACATACAAAGCCATGTCAAATGCAGAGCTGTTGGACATGCTCCACTTAAAGAAATCCCAATCCCTTCGAGCTACATGCTCTAGGGACCTAAACCTTGTCACAACAATAAACAGAAAATGCTGGAGAGATAGATTCCTGTTCCAGAGACTTCCCATACTCTGGAACAAACTACCTATCTATATCAGATAAAGCTCCTCATTAGCACTTTTCAAGAAAATCTTGATGATTGGATGGGAGATAGGAAATTCACCCCAGGGATCACATCTGTGGCTCTGCTCGACAGGGGCACAGGAAAATAATTTTCTTGGGAGGTGGAAGCCAGGGTATCTTTTTGGCTAGGCTTATATAGGCCCTAGGGCTAATAGCCTAGTACCTACCTATGAACCTATGAACCTATGAACCTATGTTGCTGAACAGTATTGCAGGGCTCCACCAGATATATTGAGGCAGTGGAACCGTGACTTAAGCAGCCCAAACATATGCTCTGTGATGTTCCTAGTTTGTGCGTGTGCCTCATTATGGCATTCTAAAGTAGGTGTGTGTGTGTGTGTGTGTGTGTGTGTGTGTGTGTGTGTGTGTGTGTGTGTGTGTGTGTGTGTGTGTGTGTGTGTGTGTGTGTGCATGTCATCATCCATGGTTCCAGTGAGTAGCCAGCATCCCCCATTAGATGGCCATATGGTATGTCCCCGTTGGCAAACATCTGGTACAGCTGTGATGCATGCCAGATATGGGAGTAGTGATAACTGCCAGGGCTGCCAGCACACATACTCATGATAATAGCTTGGGCATTGTACATGACCTGGCAGTTGATGGAGTGATACCCCTTGCAATTGATGTAGCCTCTACCCTCCTCACCAGGCTGTATTTTTATGTGTACATGAGTGCAGTCTATGGCACCCAGTACCTCAGGGTAGAGTGATACATGGTGGAAGAGATGCATACTGCTGGCCGTTTCCTCAGCAGTGTGGGGTAAATAAATGTGCTCACTGGCATGCATTTTCATGGCAGCCAGGAACTGGTGGAGTATCCTGGATGCAGATGCCTGTGAGACCCCCATCATGTCCCCAGCTGATCTTTGAAAAGTACCTATAGCTAGTATACTAAGGGCTACACATACCTTTGTTTCCACTGTGATGGGTTCCCCTCTGTTAGCTCTGGGTCTGAGTTGTGAGCAGCAAAGCTCAGGAAGTTCTTGTAGTATGTCCCTGTCCACCTTGTGGTGCTTTACAATTACCAGCTGATATAGCTCCTGGAAGGTTACCCTGGGTCTGAACACTCTTCTTCTTCTCAGTCTAGGCCTATTGTCAGCAGCAGCATCAAAACTGCCTTCAGCCTCTAGCACATACAGATGTAGCAGAGCGGCAACAGCCCCTAGCATTCTGTCAGTTAAAATTCCCAAGTCTGTACTCCAATGGTGCAGAGTATTGGTGAAAAATCAGATTGTAGGGTGTTAGCATACTTTATAGTGGTGTGTTGCAGATGCAGCCTGTGTGATTGACTAAGTATGATGCATTCCACCTGCCAGGTATATAATTGAGGGATTTGAATGGTCCAGTACCAGTGGAACAGGGCTTATCAGTAATTCAGACATGATTGGCTTCCCCAGGCTATTTCCGTTTTTTTTTCTTTTCTTTTTTTTTAAATGAATTCCTTGCTAAGCACTGCAGCATGGAGCACAAACCCGCAGCATTGGTGTAAACACTGCTCAGCAGTCTGGACATACCCCTATGCATGGCACACTCAGCATAGCTTAAACCAGCCAAAACATGTGCCTCACAGCTAAACAAAGCTTAGTAACACTGGACACAACCCCTTGTTTAGCTTAGAGGCACACCGAGCAAACCAGCACTGCTGAGCTCCAATCCACTTAAATATATAGCAACATACCCCCTTTTTATGTAAGCTAGCTATTCTGCAGACACCAACATGGTTCTGGGGATGCACAGGTTTTCTCTGCAACCACAGTGGCCCATTTTTACTGTTCAGTAACCCCAGCTCATTTGCATACTGTTCCTTGCACATAACCTGGATACTTCACTATTCCAGGACCTGCCCCCTTAGCAGCCACATATATCCACTGTTGTACATACTGCATGTAAGGCCCTATAATGCATTATTCTCACTTATGTCATCTTTTTACTTTTTTAAGATTTCTAATATATATTTTTTTGCATAATGGCATGTTTTCGCACTGCTGCACACTGTGCAAACCTAATATTTGTATTAAGAAAAACATTATTTTATATTATTTTGCATTTGTTTTTGGACTCACGGGGCATAGTTTTGCATGTATCTGTGCCTGCTATGACATTTCAGACCTTCTAATTGGGCTGTTACAGCCCCTATTCAATTTTTACATTTCTGTACACAGAAATTTTCTGTGTAGACTTCTAACACCAACACATGTTCTGCACGGATTCCTATCTGCTTCTTGGATAGGAAAACAACCTCATTTGCATGCAATTCACCTGCTTATGAGGTGATTTGCATTCCACAGACACTTCCATGTCACACTGCTGCTTAATTCCAATAATATTCAAACTGGTATGTCTGATGAAGTGTCGGATAGATGTGAAAGCACTCACATTTTTGTTTTGTTTATATTAAAGTTTCAGTATGCTCCATTTGGAACGTGTTTGCCCCCTCATTGTTGGACTAACTGATTTATTGTGCTTGGTTCTTTGAGGGGATTTATTCTCTGGCTCAGTTGCTATATGCTTTGAAGATAATTCCATGTTAGCTCTGTGCCACTCTGGCTACATGGAAAATCATTCAGTGTAGGCTTTATTGAATTCCCCTGGTCTCTTTACATATTTGTCAGTCTTTTTTGCAGATATTCAAAAAACAACTTGTTACCTGGTTGTATCCTAGGGTAAATACATTCAATGAGGAGTGTGCATTCTAAATGGCCTTTGCCTTTATGCCATGAAAGAATGAATACACAATTGAACCCCTGGTAGCAATGTTCCCATTCTCTAAACTAGTAGAGACATAATCTCTTTATAACCATGGTTTAAAAGTCTATGATGAACTTTTAAACCATTTCACTTCTGATTTTTTCGTTAGGGTTATTTTTCCATTAAACAGCTTGTGGGTAACCAAGATTCACTGTACAAAAACAACAAAAAAAATGCAAAAATAAATAAAAAATGTACAATAGGTCTGCAGATATGCTCTTTTCTTATAAATATTGAGTAAAGCACACACGATACAAAATAGCAATATTTCCATGTTCTCCAGCATAGCTCTAAATCAAATTCAAAATACTTTTACACAGGTGTAAACCATGAATCCAGAAAAAAAGAGGTTGTTGTTCCCCTCTACTCATCACTCATTAGATCCATTATAGAGTACAACGCCCCTTTTGGTATGTACCTCACAAGACATCTACAACAACTAGAAAGGCCAGAGAAATACCTCACAAAGAGGATTACTGGCCTCAAACAGATGCCCTATGCAGACCATCTCAAAAACTCCAGCTTTAGTCCATCGCATATCGTCTACTCAGAGGCGATCTCTGCCTAACATACAAAGCTATGTCAAACACAGAGCTGTTGGACATGCTCCACTTAAAGAAATCCCAATCCCTCCGAGCTACACACTCTAGGGACCTAAACCTTGTCACCACAATAAAAAAAAACATGCTGGAGAGATAGATTCCTGTCCCAGAGACTTCCCATACTCTGGAACAGACTACCTATCTATGTCAAATAGAGCTCTTGATGATTGGATGGGAAATAGGAAATTCACTCCAGGGATCACTTCTGTGGCTCTGTTTGACAGGGGCACAGGAAAATAATTTTCTTGGGTGGCGAAAGCCAGGGTACCATTTGGCTAGGCTTATATAGGCCCTAGGGCCAATAGCCTAGTACCTACCTATGAACCTATGAAAGCAGCTCTCTTTAATCATTAAAAATCCCAAGGGAAGAAAAATCTCAATTTGCTTCCTCTGTGTAATAACCAAATTCGAGCTGAGGGATCAGTATGATCATCCAACAAACAATGTCAACACCTATCTCTTTAAGCTCAAACATGTTATAATTCCATACGTTAAAAGATTTCTCTAAAATTAAAACCATATGACTCATAACCAATAAACGTAATACCTCCAAAGGTTTTCAAAACATATGTCTTCAAATGTACCAGGCCAGTGAGCATTTAGGCATTATATAAGGCAATGCTACTCATTTGTGAAATCAAGTCACAGTTATCACAATCAATATAGATGGCATGCCTTCTGCTCTTTCATAGATCTTACCTTTACATTACATAAATGTTCATTAGTTTGATGGTACAAGTGGGATAATTAGCCTGCCTGGCTTGCATTTAAGTGCATTTAACACTCTAATTCTTTTCCATTTCATATGATCCCTCCTCAGCCTTTTTACCTGATCCATGGCTTCTTGAGTTAATTGTATACTTATGAGAACAGATAGGGATACTATTCCCAAAGACCCAAAGTCTGCTGATGATGCTAGGAATGAGTTTTATGACATCTTTAATTTTCCCTTTCATGAACACTTTTCATGCTAGTAAAATAACCTTGCCACAGGATATAACAAATGTGCTTGAGAAATAGTCTGTTAAAACATTACAATAAAGAAATGCATCAGTGTAGAATATCAGAGATATATAACTGAAGACATCATAACTGCTGTGATAAGTAAAATTAAAAACTACAGTTCCATGTGACTAGACAGCATTTGGTAACTTCTGACAAAGAATTACAGAAAACATAAACAAACCTATATATAAATGCTAGTATGTGGACATGTCCTTGACCTGCTGTGACAAACTGTAATTGTAACAATTCACAAAGAAGTGTGAGTTTACTTGAATTTTAAATATGTTTATACCCACCACTCTGACTAGAATTATATGAAATAATTGTGGAAACAGTCCAAACAAAGCTTATTGAAAATAAGATAGGGCACTTATTTCTATTAGTTGTGGAAAAGGGGACAGTTTGACTTCTGACTCTTGTGTCATTCTTTAAAAAGGTAAAAGGAACATATGATGAAGGACTAATAGTTCATACTGCTTACCCTGACATTTTCATGGTTTTTATTTTTATTCCCCATCAAGAAATGATTGTCAAAAGTATTGAATGTTAGGAGGTTGCCCACTTTAATTCTCAGATGGCGTGCCTTCTGTGTGGAGTCTGCATATACTTCCTGTGTTTATGTGGATTTCTTCTAGCTGCTTTGCTTTCCTCCCACATTCCAAAGACATGCAGTAAGTGGCTTGGATACTGTAAACTGGCCATAGGTGTGAGTGTGCATCAGAGTTTGTGGTGTGGTGTTGAAAAACTACTGCAGCAGAGCTAGCCACCCAGCAGTGTAAACCTTGACTCTAGATCAGTGATGGCAAATC
>NC_056725.1:727881747-727919247 GCF_019279795.1 Protopterus annectens | reverse complement strand
TACAAAGTAAATGTGCAATGTTACACTTGTTATCTGGTGTGTAAATGTGAAATAAAGGTATTACCTGGTGTGTAACTACAAAGTAATGGTGTAATGTTATACAGCCCTAACACAGTACATAAATAAACAGTAAACAAGCCATCAATTGGTGTGTAAATGCAAAGTAAAATTGAAATGATACCAGGGAGATAAATACAAAGTAAACGTTCAGTGCTACACTGTCCTCACGTATTATGCAAGTGCAATGTAAATATGTAATGCTACACAACTCTCACCTGCTGTACAAATACAAACTAAACAAGCATTTTTATACAACCCTCACTTGTATATGCAAATAAAAAGTAAAGATGCAGAGCTGTGCGCCTCACCTGATATGGTATGCAAGTACAAAGTAGTGCTGTAATACTATGTAAGAGACATTTGATGTGTAAATACAGAGTAAAGGAGCGGTGTTGCACAGTCCGCATTTGATATCTAAGTACAAAGTAATGCTGTAATCTTATGCAACCGTCAGTGTTTAAATAATAAAATAATAAACTGTGCTATTCAGCCCTCACCCGATGTGTAAATACAAACTAAAGAGTGCTATGCAGGTGCACTGTTATTAGAGCTTTCCTTTTATGAAATGTTTGAGAGTTTTGCATAGTGACAAAATGGGCAGAGTTACCAGGAAAAAATAATCTCTGCATAGAAGGGTCTGTGAAATTCTTAAGATTAATCAGTGTTTTCAGTCTTCCATATTGCTAGTTCAGTAAAATATAAGTTTTTGTTCAGTTAATGAGGTCAAGACCCACTGGACAATCTAGCAAAACAATGTCTCTTTACATAATCTTTTTGGTTATATATTTTGTTACCTGCAAATATTAGATTTTTCTGCACTGTTCTTTTCTCTGTAGTGTTGTGATGGGCAGAGTTAATTATCACATGGCCAGTTTGGTGTCACAAGGTCTAAAACTGTTTTTTGTAGCATCATCTCTAGCAGGAAGGAGAATGTCCAAGTGCAGGCTTTGATTGGCTACTCTCGAATCCTACACATCTTTCATCTAGTCTAAAATGCCACATGTCCTTTTTTACTGTCTGAGCATTTCAGTCAATCCACATTCACAGCCATGATAAGTTTAGACTGTGAGACTTTGGGGACACCTGCACTGCCCTCTGTTTGAGAATTGTAAAATACTTAATCCACACCTTCCATTGGGCAAAATTCTGTTTTAACTTACAGATCATATGCCTTCATTTTTTATGGTTCGGTTCCCAAGTTCCCTTTCTTGACCATCATACCTCTCCTGGACACTCGCTTTATCTATTAGTTCCACCTTGGACAAAATCTTTGTTCCTTTGTAGATGAGTCTTGAACACCAGGAGGGTGTACTTGTAGGAATCAGGTTTTCTTTTTATGGTTATGATGTGCTGCTACATATCTGTACTTATGTGTTTTTGTTACCTAGATAGTAGGACTGGGTTGAGGCACATAGCTATAGCCACAGAATAGGCGACTAGAGACTGATGGAATCAAACACAACGGTACAGCATGAAGCTCGTTCACAGCGCATAGCCTTAATTATATGTGCTTACAGCACTTGACCAAAGGAATTCAGGAGAGGGAATGAAATGATCCTTAATGAGGGACTGCCATCCACTTCACTAACGGATGTAACTCTCAGAAGGCCTTCCCTCCTTGCAGTAATTACCTTCGTATCATCGCTGGTCTCGACCCAAGATTCTAGTATTAAGTAACGTTGATTTCTTACTCTTGTCCTTCCTCTAGCAGTTCTTTTTGTGCCAAGGCCATAAATTGAACCCAGGACATCTGGAATATAGTCACGTGTTTATCCCTGTATGCTATGGACATAGTCATTTTTAAGGTTTTGTCGCAGTATGATCTTTTAGTTCATAAACAGCTGGCCTCACAAAACCTCTCCTCACAATAAATAAATAAATAATAAAATAGAAATGGTAACCGATACCACACTACTAGCAGTTATTACACATGACCAGTTTAAATTTGGCCATTGCATACATCAAGCATTAAAAATGCACCAAAAACTGAGTTTCTATACAGGGCAAAACTTTACCTCACCCCAGTTAGAATTAACAAAACCAGTAACAGGCAATACATATTAGACTGGATTCTGACCAATCATCCCAACAGTGTTAGCTCCTATGGATGCTTAGCAGATACCAGTAGTCATCACTTACCTAGATGTACAGAGACAAACACACACCATAGATAAATAATGCACAGTCAAGTGCACAACCTTTCATCATCTAACAGAAAAGATTTCCTCAGAAGTTAGTTCCTCTGTGATTGGAACATATTGAAACCCTTACCACTCAGTGATGCAGTATCACACTTCCATATCATGTTCCTATGCATACTGAATCAACACCCCCCCCCAGTAGAACCAAAACAGTAAAGTCAAACTCAGCACTATGGCCGACAAGAGAAACCAAAGAAATGATGACGCAGACAGGTAAAGCATGGAAACATTGGTCTACACGCAAAACTGAGAGAACCTCAATCAGACACCTTAGAAATGGTACTAAACAATACATTAAAATGGACATGTTAACATATTACATCAACCTCTAGCAACCACATCATAACAATCTTGGAAAATTCTAATTCCCTGTAAATAAGCTCCTGTATCCTGGACACGACACCACACTGTCTCCCACAACAAATAATATCACATCATTGCAGCACAATTCAACAACCATGTTATACTCCATTTCAACCCTTCAGTCCCATTAATGTCAATGATTAGTCCTGTTCAATTCAGCGTACTCTGATGTTTGAAACACCTTCTAAAGTTATAATGAACAGCTTTAGCTGCTAACAACCTATCGGCAAAATATATTAAAATATCACTTGTTATTCTGGCCTACCCAATTAATATTCTAATAAATATCTTTAAAATAAATAATTCAGTATACCCCTAAATAAAGGCAGAACCTCAACAGGTATTTCAACTAAAGACTCATAGATTTCAGCTATCAGCAATCGTCTTTCTAACAACCAATACATTTTCCAATAAAAATGTAGCATCACAACCATTTTTCTGAATTTTTCCAACACCATCCGCATTGACAGGAATGCAAGCAAGTTAGTCTTATCTATAGTTCTTGACTATCCAATGGATTGGGCAATGGCTCACACTAGAAATTACTCATATAACTTTCTTCCCTTAATCTCACACACTCAGCTCTTTATTGGCTTCACAACTATCTCCCCAATAGACAGCAAGGATGGAACATGGAAATGAGGGTTCATACCCTTCATGCATATTTCTGTTGGCACCACACAAGTATAAATGTGGCTAGGAAACTGAGACCTACTACTTATTCCCAAAGAAAATTAAAACAAATGCTCTTCACACCAAAACAATTCTCAGACTAAAAAAGCTAATTTCACTTTACCTCTATAAACAACATAAAAATAGAAATTGTACATCATATTAAACTGCTAGGAGTAGTAATAGATGACTACAAAAACTTCATCACATACCCTAAACCATAAGAAATGTCAACATAAACTTGAATTCATCTACAGGGCAAAATACCTATCTAAATGGCACCACCAAGAGGACCATTGCATCAACCTCCCTCCCTCTCTTCTGTACATTTCACCTGTCCTCATAAGCTCGCACAGCACACTTAATAAGAAATTTGATGCATGCTTCAACAAGACAGACAAATTCACTGCCAATCTTCCTTTCTAGGCTCACAACTGCACTGCCTTAAAAAATTAGTTTGCACTGAACCTCCTCACCATTTTACCCTCTGCCAGTTACTCACTGCCCATAATCTAATATACAAAGCAGAAAGCACTCCTGCACTAAAAATGCCATAAATCTCTACTCATCGGTCAGAGACCTACGCTCAAATAAGAAATCGATTCTAATCACTAGCAGATTAAAACATATTACAGGTGATGTCCTTTACTTATATCACATTCCTAAACTGCAGAATTCCACCCCTCTTCATATAAAACAGCCAGACAAATTATAACATTTTAAAATACAGCACAAAGAAGATCTAAATGACACCTGATGTTGTTCTTGCTCAACTCCAGGTTAAGGTTATCTACTTACACCAAACCAGAACTTGCTTAGGTGCATGCACCTCTGATCTCTAAGGCTATTCAGCAGAAAATCATACCCTTTTCTTCCCGAATTCTCTTCCCATTACCTTTCCTTTCTTAATCTTTTCTTCCACTTGTCTCATTTTCCTTGTTTTTCCCATTTGCATAATACTTTCCATTGTTTTCCTCCAGCCCAGCATTTTCTCATCCAATTTCCTATCAATCTTATACAGCGGCTGCAATTTTTTTCTCCTCAGACTCTACTACTGTTTGTTTTGTCTGTGACTGACTTTTACTTCCACCTGTACTTTATAGACATGGACCACATTCTGCAGTTTAAATTTTTTACTTGTTAACTATTTAGACCTTATTAATTAGGTGTTTTACAATTGTATTGTACTGTATTACTCTATAACCATGTGCAGCTACTGACTTTTTACTGTAGTAATTATGTATATTTCTTATAAATGTTGATACTAGCTTTGGAAATGTGTCAAGCTTTTTCCCTTGGTCTTTGCAGAAATTGGTCTCTTTTGACCCAGTCGAACTTTCTCAGATAACAAATACAAAATAAAACAAAATAAAATAAATAAAACCATTTCCATTACTACTGCTGTGCAGTATGCATATGTGAGCATTATTTGCATGCATTGTTCATAAAAATACTATACATTTATGCCATCTAAAGATCTCACCTCCAGTTTGGTTACCTCCTTTACAATGTTCAGTGCTTTCACTACAGTTGATTCAAATGTCTTGTTTTTGGTCATCAATATTCTAAAACTTAGTAAGGTCTTACTATGCCTCTACAATTCTGATCCTATATCCTCACACAAAAGAACTGTTTCCTTAGTTATTAGCATTTGTTCTGCAGAGCATATTCAGACCTCTGTACCCCCACTCCAATCCCTGACTCTCAATACTTCTACAGTAGACTTTTTTTATTGTATGCCCTGCTGACACAATGCATTTTGATGGACACTAACTCTTTTATCAGCTACTTCCTTTGCAGAGACTACAGCTTTTCTATCAGACATTTAAGACGTGATCTCTCCAGGATATTTTACAAGTATAAGCCTGGAAACTTACATCAGAGCCATGCACAGGAGACAAGACACCTTCATTTCCAGCTCAGTGCATGCGCGTAAGGAAATTGATATATATTTATTAATGTTTTAAACTGTAGGAAAAGTTAAAATTACATCAGAAAGACAAGAAATTAAACAGTTTGTCAAATTAGGGCTATGAGTTATCTGCGACTCATCAAGACAACAAACCATAAACATGAATCACCCCTTTTCTCTTACTTAAACAATGTTCAACAACAGCACACTTACTGAACATCTGGGAAGTCTCGAATTAAGACGCCCACCTCCATTTGGATTGAAGCTGTGTCCTTCAGCATGATGATTTCTGCCAGATGGGGTATAGCAGGGTTCAACCAAGCTGATGTGGTTTCCTGTAAGAAACAAGAACTCATCACAGAGAAGCAAAGTATACACCTCAGGTGTACAAGGACAACTGAAGACAATGACACATTAAAGCATTGTGAAAGGACTGTGGAAGAATGGGAGAAATCTCACTATTCTTCATATGTAGAAATCCTAGTACATCTGAAGTCATTCCATATTTTAACAACATACATAAACTGATTCAAAATCTTTCTAAAGGGATATGTTAGTATGAAGGTACTGAAACACCTACATAGTACTTGCACCCCCCCAGGTCTGAAGGAGACAGTTTCTATTTTTTCAGTTCTTAAATTGCGATCAATACAATTATAAATATTCATTATTTACATGCAATTAGTACATATTTTTATACAACTTTACAAAATATTTATTATTTAGTAAATGCCATTTAAGAAACTATTTATTTAATATGTTATTTGTAATGATTATGCAAATGAAATGAAATGAATTAATTCATAAATTTAACAGGATTGAACAATTATTTTTAAATTTTATGGGTTATGGATCACATAAGAAAAAATATATATTTTAGATGTATTGTCTGTAAAATATTTTTTTTACTTATTTATTTACTATGTATTCTTGAACACAGTGTTTTTTATGAAAGATTTAGAAGCTTTGTTTAATACGAGTCTGTTTCTTTAAGGGAAAGGTTTATAATGAACTATGATGGATTCATTTTAAATTCTGAAAACATTCCGGTTCACTAAACGAAAGCGCTCAGTCTATTTTAATAAACTGAAGACTGTTTACGCAGTACCTTTGGAAAGATATTTTAGCCAGTGGTGGAGTGGTTAATATTATTCAGTTTTTTTTTACTTTACAGCATTGGTTTTTGTTACGAGTGCTGCAATTGTCATTTGGATGCCCTTTTGTGGTTTTCTTGGTTAAATGATATATGTGGTTCTTAATTGAAGATAATTATGCTGAAAGCAAAATTAGTCATTTATCATACTCCAAAAATGATAAATTTGACAGCCATACAGGTAAATCAAAAATTCACTATAAATGCAATTTGAGCTGAGTCTGCCAATCACATAACATGAAATACAAGTTACGTTCAAGTGAACTATACAGGACAAATACACTGTTAAATGAAATTGCATCTTTTGGCTTCTTACCAGACTTCCAAAGAGAACTTTAAACTGTTTAGATTCTTCTATTAGTTTGTTCGATATTTTCTTCCGCATCTTTGAAGAAGAACAGATAATTCGTACCTCTACAAGTGGTTTGATGTATTCAATTATGAACTTTCGGTGGATTTCATTTACCAAGTTCTGCCAAAACAGAGAATATCAGGATCTATCATTTGATATTTTTTATCCAAATTGATTAGTGCATGTAACATACATTTAAATATTATAGAGCATTACCAGTGAAGAAGATGCCTAAGTGATTGCAATTTATAATCAATCAGACTATAATAAGAATTTTGGAAACTAAACAATAAATGACAATATAAATCATACCATTCAGGAGCAAGGGTACTGACCTTCAAAGCATTTCATAAAATATTTTTATGTCACATGTTGACAGGTATAAAAAGATCAGAAATAAAAAGACGTAAAACATGTTTAATGAGCTCAAATCCAGTAACAGTGAAACTATGCCATGCAAAAATTACTACCAGAAGGATGTTAACACTACTGAATAGTCACATTCACAAACTCATTTCAGAACTGCTTGTCATTGCAAATGACAAGAACAAACACAGCAATTAAGAAGCACAAAGCAAAATACTAATGAAGAAGTAAGAAGTGATATACCTGTGAAATAAAGGACATGATAATTGCTAGCATGTATTAAAATCTACCACTTATAAATCCATTTGATTTGACTGTAAACAAAGTTCACTGATTGTCAGAGATTGCTCAGTACTTTAGATGTGCTGAAATTCCTGAAACCACTGAGCAGTGTAGCTTGATGGGCATGTTAGTGGCAAACACTCTTGTCATTTCTAACATTCTGCATTGTTTAATGCAGTATGTACAAATATTTATATACCAAGTATATACAGTATGCATCCACTTATGGCAAATAAATACTACAGATTCTAATGTGCAGTGCCCAAACTGTTCGGAAATGTAGGCCAACATATCAATAAAGGAATGGCTTGTCCAGTTAAAGAAGGGAAAATAATAAAATATATTTGTAACCACCTTATGTTGGATAATTAAAACAATACATGCCCACATATTCCAAGTACATAAAGAAATAAAGTGACCTCTCACCAGTTTAGCTGGTATTAGCATCGTCAATCCTAGGCATTTCCATAATACATTCTGTAATTTTTTTATTTTTTGTGGACTTTTTACATCACTGTTTGTTGACCAACAGCCTCATCAACTAATATACTTGTTTTCCTTCACCAGGGCGGGTCACCTAGGAGGGGTCATAATTTACACAGCCATATGGAATAGTTGACATTTTTCTATTTTTGCCTTAAGTCTTCACACGTGGCTAGGCAATAGGGAGCTTGCAATGGGGTGCCTGTGGAAAATGTCCTCACTTCTGCAAGGTCACCCCCATTAAGCAACCTTGTCCCTCCCCTCAAAGCATGTGCGGTACTGTCTCTCCAGTCTGTGTCTGGTAGAATGCACAAACCCCTCCCACACCCCAGCAGAGATGAGCAGGCTATTTCCCATAATTCCCTCCCCTACCAACCTTGTCCTCCAATGCTGTAGCTGCTAACTGAACTCCAGTATAGTACAGTTGTGTACACTTACCATAAATGTAGATGTTTGAGTGTATTCACTGTTGCAGTCATCACATTTGGGTTTTCTGCCTGCAGGAAGCCCTCAGCCAGCCTGAATACCAGAGTCTTCAGATTCCTGCATCGGATGCTGTCTCTTCTTCCATGATGTCAGGTCGTCAGGGGTATAAAACATGCAGCCGACACCATTACATCAGTTTTTCTTGCCCCAGATGTCAGGTGCCCTCACAATGGGAAGTAATTATATGTTATGATACACCTCCATCAAAAAGCAAATACACCAGAAAACCTTAAATAATACCAAACAAGAAGGAAAGGTAGAGCCAAGAGAAGTCAGGGGGCTGGAGGGAGGGTAACCAGGACTGCAACAGTGAATACACTCGAACATCTACATTTATGGTAAGTGTACACAACTGTACTATGTTCTTCATGTTTCACTGTTGCAGTCATCACATTTGGGTTGATTCCCAAAGCTAAGGAAGGGAGGAGGAAGTTAAAGAATATTAGGGCCAGTTATTAAGCCCTGCAAGACTGCAGTGGCAAAACCATCTCTGGATTTAGAAACAACAGGCATGTGGTAATGCTTGGTAAAGGTATGTACAGAGCTCCAGGAAGCAGCTTCTAGGATGCCCCTGGTAGGGACTCCTCTAAGAAAAGCTGCAGAGGTAGATGCAGCCCTGGTGGAATGTGATCTTATCCCCTGTGTGGTAGGTTTTCCATGGTGCTTGTAGCAGAAATGAATGCAATGGGCTGTCCATTTGGAAATGGTTTGCTTTGAAATGGCCTTCCCCTCTGCCCCTGCAGCAAAGCCAATTAGCAGCTGTTCAGGTTTTCTGAGAGACATAGTCCTGTCCAAATAAAATCTAAGTTGTTTGTGCATATCCAGAGA
Organism: Protopterus annectens; assembly: GCF_019279795.1. Classification (NCBI taxonomy): domain Eukaryota; kingdom Metazoa; phylum Chordata; order Ceratodontiformes; family Protopteridae; genus Protopterus; species Protopterus annectens. Next base: position 727,910,089 of record NC_056725.1, on the reverse strand, counting down.
GTGCATTATTCTTTCCCCTTTGTTTTGTGGATTAGGGAAAAAAGTAGGCAAATGAATGGACTGATTTAGGGCCACACTATACACCACCTTGGGCATAAAGGAAGGATTGGTCCTGAGGGAAACCCTGTCTGCATGGAAGATAATGAAGGGTTCCACTGCCATGAGGGCCTGTAATTCAGACAATCTTCTTGCTGAAGTGATGGCTAAAAGAAAGGCTGTTTTCCAAGAAAGGAATTTCAACTCTGCTGTTGCAGCAGGCTCAAAGGGGGGGGGTGAGCTTTTGCAATACCAAGTTAAGGTCCCAGGCTGGAGTGGAGGCTCTCCTGGGGGGTCTTAAATTTTTGGCCCCTCTAAGGAATTGTTTTAGCAGGGGGTAAGAGAAGAGGGGTGGCTCAGTATTATAATGTGCTGAAATGGCAAAGGCATGGATTTTAATTGATGAGAAGGATAGGTCCTTCTGGAGCATTTCTGTTAAGTACTGAAGAATATGAGGTAAGCTGGGCACCGTTGTGCCCATCTCCTGAGTCTGGCTCCAGGAACAGTATCTTTTCCACTTTTCAGCATACAATTTTCTAGTACTAGGCCTCCTTGCCTCCAGAATGAGATCTAGCACCTGCTTACTGAGGGATGCTATTGGAGAGCTCAAGGAATTAGCCAGGCTGCAAGGTTCAGGGTTTGAAGCTGAGGGTGCAGAATCTGGCCCGCCTGCTGGGACAGCAGAGAAGGGGTCTGAGGCAGGTTCCAGCAGTGTCATACTGCACAGGTAGGGGTACCAGTGCTGGCATGGCCAGTCTGGTGCAATCAGTACTGTCCTTGGCTTGTCCTGTTTGATCTTTAGCAGAAACTTTGAGAGGAGAGGCAGAGGGGGAAAGGCATAAACTGAGAGGCTTTCCCCGGTAAAGGACTGGGCATCCACTTTCCAAGCTTTACTGTGGGGAGTCCTTGTGCAGAATTTGTCCAATTGGTAGTTAAGAGGGGAGGCAAACAGGTCTACCTCTGGATCCCCCCATTTGTTCCTTAAGAGATTGAATATTTTTGGTTCTAGTTTCCATTCATGTGGGTCCATGAGATTTCTGCTTAAGTAGTCTGCCAGTGAATTTAGCTTGCCTGGCAGGAATTGAGCTTGTAGTTGCACTTGGTAGCTCAAGGCTGTGTTCCACAGTGCCATGGCTAGTCTGCAGAGAGGGTACGAGTGGGTTCCCCCCTGCTTGTTTATGTACCACATAACTGTGGTGTTGTCTGTCTTTACCAATAGTTGTCCTGGAAGAATGTGGTCTTTGAAAGCTGTCAGGGAATTCTGTACAGCTAACATTTCTTTTTGATGGATATGCAGGTGCATCTGTCTCGGGTTCCATTTGACCTGAATGCACTACCCTGCCAAGTGAGCCCCCCATGCATAGTCTGATGCATCTGTTGTTAGGGTTTGGGTGGCAGGGGTAGAGTGAAAGGGAGCCATTTGTTGTGGTAGCAGGCCTCTGCCCACCAAAGGAACTCTGTCTTTATACAAGGAATGATAGGAATCATTGATTCCAGGTCCTGAGAATGTTGACACCATACACGTTTTAGATACCATTGTAGTTTCCTCATATGCAGTCTTGCATATGGAATTAGTAGAATGCAAGAGGCCATGAACCCCAGGGCTTGCAGAATTTTCCTTGCAGATGGGGTTTTGTGGCCAATAGTTTGAAGTAGGTTGTCAAATAAACTTGTTTCTCCAGAGTGATGAAAGCCATCTGGGAAGTTGTGTTCAAGCTTGCTCCCAGGAATACAATCTGTTAGCAGGGTACCAGGTGAGATTTCTTTTTGTTTATGGTGTACCCCAGTGAGGTTAGAAGTTTCTTTACAAATGCCAGATGTTGTAATAGCAAGTCCTGGCTTTCCGCCTGAATCAGACAATCATCCACGTATGGGTATATTTGAATATTTCTCTGCCTGCAAAATGCAATGGCTGGAGCTAGACACTTTTTGAATACCCTGGGCACAGTAGATAAGCCAAAGGGAGGTGCAGAGAACTGATAGTACATGGAGCCTGCCCTGAAGCGTAGGTATTTCCTGCAAGATTCTCTTACTGGAATGTGCAGGTAAGCTTCCTTTAAGTCTAAGGTTGCCAGCCAGGCATATTTGCCTAGCATAGGAAGAAGCTGTTAAAGTGTTAGCATTTTGAATTTTGAATTACCAGAAAGGTATTTAGAATAGAGAGGTCCAGGGTAGGACGGCAGGAGCCGGCTTTTCTGGGTATCAGGAAAAGTCTTGAATAAAAACCTTTTCCCCTTTGTTCTGCTGGGACAGGTTGAATAGCCCTGATACTTAAAAGAGAGAGAACCTGTTGTTGGGCCTCCACTCACTGATTTGGAGGTAGGTGTGGCCAACCGTTTGGGGTTGGTAGTGTGTGGAAATGAAATCCATATCCTTGGGAAACTATATTCAAAACACATTTGTCCCGGGTAATGAGTTCCCAGTTTTTTGCATGCAGGGTGAGCTTTCCTCTTAAGGGAGTAGGCAGTTGAGCAGGGCTTGGAAGGGTTAAGGATAAGTCATTGTGTCATTTTTCTATAGGGGGTGGCTTACTACTCCCTGCTTTGGAAGTGGGAGTCCCCCAGGGCTTAGGTCTGTGCGCAGCCTGAGACTGTAACCTAGGTGGTCTGCTGTTCCTTGGTTTGGACTGAGAAGGCCTGGAAGTGACTGGAAAGGCGAATGCCTACTAAATCTGGGAGGCTATACTTGTAGGAAATCTTTAACAGTTTGCATAGATTTAGCTTTTTCCTCCATCTTTTTGAGGACTTCTTCTGCTTTGTTGCCAAAAAGGGGATCTTGGATTAAGGGAGCATCCAGTAATTTCGCTTTAACATGATCTGGCAAATTTTGCTCCTTAAGCCAAACATGCCTTATAGTACAGACCCAGTGACAGCAGCCCTGCAAGATGCTTCTAAAGCGTCAAAACCACATTGCAAAGTATGTTTATCAACTTGTTCTGCAGAATGCATTAAATCCTGTAATTCTTTGTGTACAGCACAGTCAGGAATCAACATCATTTTCTGTTTAAGTAGTCCCATAATATGCTGCTGATACTTTAACATATGAAACTGGCAATGTAAAGCCCTAGTGGCCAAAGTAGCAGAAGTGTATACCTTCTTACCCCATCTGTCTAAGGCTCTAGAATCTCTATCAGAAGGAGTAGGATTTTTGGCAGCAGTAACCTTAATGCCTTTTGGTCCTTGGGAAATGGTCTCTGGATCCACAGTAGGATTCTTGAAGAAGAACTTGTGAGAGTCAGGTACTCTAATACCTGTCAGGTTTTCTGGGAGCTGGAGGTAAATTGTCTGTGGAAAGGCTAGATTCCAAGAAAGCATCATCTACAATGTCCAGGACAGGAGGGATAGCTAAAGGCCTGTGTTGAGGAAGAAGTAAGAATTCCCTAAGTTTCTTTTTGGAGTCACAGTAATCCTGGCTTTCTCAGCAGAAATGCTCCCTAAGAGTGTGCAAGGTTTTACTGAAAGAAAAATCTTCTGGAGGGGAAGCAGAGGGAATGGAATGCTCTGCATCAGAATCCTCATTGGTAGATAAGGGCAAATCCTGGTAATCAGAAGGAGCAGAAATATCAGATTCCTGATCAGAAGAATCAGAAGGAAAATCAGTTCTAGGTCTCTTAAAGGGGGAAGGCTGGCTCCCCCTAATTAAGGTAATAAGGTCTTCAGCCATTCTAATCATTTGTTTTTTTAGACATATGGGCCTTAGCTTGCGGTTTGGTCGTCGGTTTTCTAGGTGAGGTGCGAGTTTTAGGCCTGGATGAAGATGATGGCGTTGGTTTAAAATGCAAGTTTGTAGGCCTGAATACACCCTCAGAAGCCGGTGCCTACACAGCGGCTCCAGACCCATCCAAAGTAGAGACATCTGCAGGTTCCATAGTCAAAGAAGCATCTCAGGGCATACCGGACTCCAAATGGGTCTCAGTAGAGGCCTGTGAATCTGAAATAGCGGGTATCAGGGGCTGCGAAAGCGCCTCACTGAGTACTGGTGGACTGGTGACTAGCTTAACAAAAGCATCGTTGGCAGTTTTGGAGCTATGTGGTCTGTCTCTGTCTTTATCCTTATGTTTTTTCAGAAGATCGGTAGTCGGATGGCTTAACGAAACCATTTCAGAGCACTGAGATTGAGTATGAAAGTAATTTGCTGCAAAGATAGCCCGACGACGAATAGTTCAGGGGTTGAACAAGGCACAAAACTGACAGCGAGGGACGTCATGGTCTGGGCCTAAACAGGGGATGTAGTACGAATGAAAATCTCTATGAGGTATTTGCTTTCCACAGGTAAGGCAATTGTTAACTTTTACTGACATCAGTTGGAGCAAGAAAAAGTATTCCCAATGGGATACTTATCTTTTTTTTGAAGACTTCATATCTGAAACTCGAAAACAAAAATTTCAGGAGTCAGCCGACCAGCACTTGTGAACTGCTTCTGCTTCGGGCAACGCATGGCAAGAAGACTGATGTAATGGCATTGGCTGCATGTTTTATACCCCTGACAACATGACATCATGGAAGAAAAGGCATCATCCAACGCAGGAATCCGAAGACACTGGTATTAAGGCTGGCTGAGGGCTACCTGCAGGCAGATAACCCAAATTTGATGACTGCAACAGTGAAACACAAAGAACATCCTAGGTTACAGTAAGGACTCCGTCCTTCTGTGCCACAGAGACAGTCTTTTTAATTTCTTTCAATTAATTTAGTTGATTTCCCTCCCTTTTATAACATAAGTATTATGAAGATGAGATCCCTCAAATCATATTCATGCAGAAAACATAAACAAATACAACTACTACTAATAATAACAACGATAAGAAGACAAATTCGTCATACATTAAAAGAGCTATGCTCATCTTCTTTTTGGACATTTTACATAGATGCCATATTAGTTCTCTGAAACAATATAAAATAAGCTATCATAGAAACACATCTTGAATTATAAAGGCAGACAGAAAATGAGGGCAGTAAAGACACCCTCTGTTAAGTTGAAGTCATGTTCTTCAGAGTAGTTGCATCGGGTCTGTGTCAGAACAACGAAAAATCAAACTATCGAATTCTCACATGAGCGAATAATCAGGAACTCGAAATAGCTATTGTGGGGGGGCTTCACCCCCCCCCCGCTAAATATATATTCCTACTCTGAGATCGCACTACAGTGAGGAAAGGGCAAATATTCCGATCTTCACTGTACTGCGATCCCAAAAAATCATTATGAAATTCCTAATTTTTCGCTCATGTGAACGCTCGACATTTTGCGTTTTCGTTGTTCTAAAGTAGACCCGTTGCATCTGCCCTTTAGTGTGCTAGCTAGAATGTATAGATATGCCTTGAATATGCTTACAGATAAATATAGAACGGACTTTCTCTGCAAAATGCTAAGACATTTAACATACAGAATTTGCACTGTAATTTGTGTTATGGACATTATATTTAAAATATGATTGTCATGAAATGAAGAATGACATAAAATACATTTTACACCTCCAGAAAAGAGCAATACCTGATAAGGGATTTTCTTCATTTTTCTGAACCGGTCAAAGTGGTCCTTAATTGTTGACTTCATTTCATTGCAAGCATCGTAGCTGTTTAGCCATTTTCTTCTCATCAGCTTATTGAATAAGGGCTGAAATGTCAACGAGAGGGTCAAGGTTTTAAGATTTTTTTTTTAAAGAATCAATGCAATTCTGTTTCAGATGGGCATGAATTACTGCAAGCAAAACTTAAAACATTACTGATGCATTATTTGAAAACTGTAAGAGTTTATACCACATTGAAAAATCTGCAAATCTTGACACTGAATTAGAAGGATATGTATTTTGTTCATCTCTATGTAAGTTGAACAAAATAGTCAAGCAAAAAAAGCAACTTTATTCATGATTTTTTTTTTTTTGTTTACTATCATTAAATTAGCCTGGAGGGCTCTGCTTTCCCACAAAGGTATCATGTTTCTGAGGTTAAAATAAGTTTAATCAACTCCTTCTGCCTGTATAATAATGCACAGTCTGTTTTCCCTCATCCAAAAGTTACAGTCAAAATGTCTTCTCTCCTTTCAATGCCCCAAAAATTGAACTCGCTGAGAATTTGTAAAAGATGCAGAGGATGTTTGCCTCATTATGCATATTACTACATAATACTAACTTCCCGATTCCATGAGAGTATCAGTCTAGAATCTTTTGTCAGCATATTGGATTAAAATAAGAAGGTGGAAAGGATATAGACTAGTTGGACCTAAGCAGTAATTTTAATTTCTTAAGACAAGAATAGTTTCTTTGAAAAATAATGGCAGCTACAAATACTAAATGTGAATCATAAAAGGAAGTGCTTTTAAGGAAGTAAGAATAGATACATGTGTGTTGGAAACGGTGCAAAAACTGAGGGAAAGGGTTGCTTATTGACTTAATATTATTACCTCTGTATCACAGCTCAAAGGCCTTTCAAAATGCAACCTGATCAACTGTACTAAACTGTCTGCAGTTTAGAGTTTACAAAGGAGAAAAGGAGAAAGTTGGTTTTCTGTCCTCATCTTAAAGTTCAGGGGGGCACCAGATTGAGTAACACAGCATGGCATCAGAACAGCTAGCTACAGCTCTGATATGTACAGTATCCAATGTAACTGAATAAATATATTTTGGCATGGCTTTGGATCCTTCTTGAACTTTTATTAAATATACTGAACAGGTTATTAATAAAATTCTTACCTACGCAATTCAGAAAATTTTACAAAAACTTTACAAAATTTCCAGCCTTCATTTACCTGTAAGTAATAACTAAAAATGTTCTCAGTCCTAAGCTAGAATATGGCCTACCTTTGCATGCTCTCAAAACTAGCTTTAACATCCAGAGATTAGAAATGGTAGAAAAGAAAATTTGCAGATTATGCAACCTGGCATCTATACACATCACTGTGTCTTTATAAAATAAATTACTTGGCTACTAATACAAACTAGAGAGACCCTACTGCTCAGTTCAATGCTATTTAAATCATAACACTTCTACAATGTCTTCCATAACAGAGAAAATAAACATTTAAGGGAACACTCCTACTCAGTTAGAAAAAGCCACAAAGATACTTCTGCCTTAATTAGATCCAGCCACAAAACAAACAAAGATTAGGGAAAAAGAACTGGAGGTGTAAAATATTCAAGACATATCTATACATTCTATGAACACCTTCAGGAATGCATGGATCATGCAATCCCAAATAAAACCAAGACCCAATCCTCCAAAGGCAGACGTCCTGTCTGGTGGACCCCAGCCATAAACAAACTATACAATAGAAGGAGGGAGCTACTACATGATAGAGCAAAATCCCAAAAAGGGAAGGCATCTCTGATCAGTATTAGCAAAAAACTACGGGCACTCATAAAACCGTCTAAGGCCAGCTTTGAGAGAAAAATTGCACAGGACACTAAAGATAATCACAAGGCTTTCTTTAGTTATGTTAGGAACCTGGGTGGGAATTCCCAGATATGCTCAGAATTAGTCCAAAATGACAAAAAATACACCAAACCAACATCCTAGCTGACAGGTTCAGCACAAACCTCTCCCCCCCCTCCCCACCAAAAGGGCAAATATCTATCCCAGCAGAGTGCTGCCCCCCTGACACCTCAGATGCTCAGGTAAGAGCCGCCCTCTCCAAAGCAAAAAACACAGCATCAATGGGACCAGATGGTGTCCTGGGCTGCGTCCTACATGAACTCCAAGAAGAGCTAAACCCAAACCTAAAACTACTATTCAATCTCAGACTTACTACAGGATATTTACCCAAAGAGTGGCGTACAGCAACAGTGGTCCCTCTCCACAAAGGTGGTGTCTCAACGGATCCTGGAAACTATCGCCCCATAAGCCTGACTAGCTTGGTCTGCAAAGCTATGGAAAGGATCATCATGGACCTCATAAATAAAGATATTGGGGACCTACAGACACTGGATCCTACCCAGTTCGGCTTTGTTAAGGGCAGATCCTGCCTCTTAAACCTGGTTGATTTCTTTGAAACAGTCACCAAGGCCATTGATGAGGGGAAGGTGGTCCACACAGCCTACCTGGACCTCACAAAAGCCTTTGATACAATACCCCACTCGGGCATTACAGATAAGCTCACCAGCTTAAATATAAACCCCTATGTCACTAGATGGGTTGCAAACTGGCTCAAGGACAGAACCCACATGGTTAGAATTGCTTGAGCCATGTCAGACTCCAAACCAGTTACAAGTGGCATCCCACAAGGCTCAGTCCTGGGACCTCTCTTGTTCGGTATATATTTCTCGGAGGTACAGGCCAACATGGAAGGACTGTGGCTGACCAAGTTCGCAGATGACTGCAAACTGGGCGCCATAGTAGACTCTCCAGCCGACACAAGCATCCTCCAAAAGGGCCTCATAGAAACAGACAACCGGTGCCAGAGCCATGGCCTCAAGCTAAACGCCAAAAAGTGTATAGTCATCCCCTTTGGCAAAAACAAAGTGCCCACAAATTACCACATAGGTGGTAATCCATTAAGTACAGAAGAAGTAATTGGGGACCTGGGGACCCAAGTTGATAGCAATCTCTTATTTGACAACCACGTGGCCAAAGTGGTTAGAAAAACATTTGATATAGCCCACCTAATCATGAAGGGATTCACATCTAGATCAGGGGAGGTCATCGTGCCTCTTTACACATCCCTCATCAGGCCCATAATTGAGTACAAATGCCCCTTTTGGGATGTACCTTACCAGACACCTGCAGCAACTGGAAAGACCCCAAAAGTACCTCACCAAGAGGATCAAAGGGCTCAAACAGATGCCATATGTTGCCCGGTTAAAGAAACTCCAGATCTACTCAGTGGCATACCACCTGCTCAGAGGCGATCTGTGCCTGACGTATAAAGCCATGTCCATCCCGGAATTAATGGACATGCTGCACCTCAGAAAATCCAAATCCCATTAAGCTACGTGCTCAAGAGACTTGAACCTCAGCACTGAAATAAATAGGACATGCTGGAGGGACAAATTCATAACCCAGAGTCTCCATTCACTCTGGAATAAAATCCCATTCCAGGTTAGGCAGAGTCCCTCATTGACTCTCTTCAAGAGGAATCTTGATGAGTGGATGGGAGATCGTAGGTTTACCCCGGGTATAACTTCTGTGTCACTGTTAGACAGAGGCACAGTATACTAACCTCGAAAAAGGGCATAGCAAAATTAATTTAAAATGGGTGGCGAAAGCCAAACACACTCTGGCTAGGCTTATAAATGCCCTAGGGCAGATAGCCTAGTATGAACCTATGAAACTATGAACTCACTAGATTAGTGATCTCTTTATAGACTCATCTACCTGCAGAAATAGAAGAAACACTGAGTTGCTTTAAGACAACATTAAAAGAGCATCTGCTGAAAGAATCTTAATGTTCATGCTTTGAGGACACTGGATAAAACTATATGCTAAGTTGTACTATTAAAGATTATGGCTAGATATTCTGCATTTATTATGCTCATGTTAATTACCTAGAAATACAGGTGATAACCCAATTTACTGGTGTAAAAATGTAATACTGCTGCTGTCAATACTTAACTGTAGTATTTCTATTGCTCTTTGGGACCCGAGTAATGGATGGAAAGGATTACTAGACTAGCTCAACCATCCAGTTATCAAACATCAATAAATAAATTAATTATTCACTTAATTAGTACATACATAGTGCACTCCATGTGCATATTGCAATGTGAAGTATGTTACAGACCTTACTGCAGCAGACTGTTTTTATCTTTTTTAATGTTCTTTTCTGGCTATATTTTGCATGAAGTTGACAACCACTTCCACTTGTACAAGCCACCAGCTTGCTGTGGTTCCTTTGGAGTGAATTTCTGTATGATGGCAAATTCCTACAATCTTGTTGCAACACAGACGCATTCCCTATTGTAAGTCACAGCTGTACATTACTTTTGGCCATATTCATTTCCACAGTTGCTCAGTACCAAGGCTTAAGTGGTAATATGCCATGCTGGTCTCCGTAGTCCAACATAAATCTTGTATATGTGGCTTGTATAGGGCTATGGTATAAAAATGATTTCAGATTTTCTTATTAGTAAAGAAAAAAAAGGGAAATGTGAACTTAAATTCAAAGGTATAGTGTCCTGGCCTGGAGATATTATCATTCCACGGTACTTGGTTCTTATTCAGCCGGTCATTGAGTGTAATGCTCCATTCAATATGTACTTGTCCAAACACTTGTCACAACTGGAATGACCACAGTGCTTACTGACTAAGAAAATCAGGGGCCTAAACCATAAAAGCTATGGACACTGTCTCAAAGCCTTGTCCCTATTTTTGGTATCATCTAGGTTACTGAGTGGTCACCTCTGCCTCATCTACAGTGCCTCAACAGACCCTATTCTGTCAGACCTACTGCATGCTTGTAATTTCAATGGTATCATAAACACCTGCTTATTGGAATTCAAGCTGTTCTGATACAAAAACAGGAGATGCTGGAGGTTCATATTATGACAATTTCACTTATGTGGAACCACCTTCCATGCCACATAAGCAAAGTACTTGTCTTACTCTATTTAAACATGATTTGGATGAGTAGCTGCAGAGTCTCCCTTGGTTTAGAAGACTTGTCTCTGATGGATGAGGACAACATGTAAATGTTCCACTACATCCCTTTTCTGCTTTGCCTCTAGGTTATTTGTACAAACAATATAAAGCTAAAAGCTACCATGGAAATGTAAGGCTAGGATTCTTAAATTCTCAAATACCAATAGCCTAGAAATTACCTATGAACATTTTGGATGAACTATTAACTCATTCGCTCCAATGGAGCTCTGGAAGTTTGCACTGTAACTTCCAATGGGTGGAGCCTAATCTTTTTAACAGGATTAAATCATGTCCTCACATTTCAAATAATTAAACAATAATGCACGACAGGGTGTGTGTTAATGTGTAATTAACACCCGCCCAGGGGTGTTATGAGGCCTGACACAGCAGGTGGATGGCCTTTGCACCCCTGGAAGGGCGTTATTGCACATTAGCACACACCCTGGAGGGGATTACTGCATTTAGAGAATGGGCTTGCCGCAAAAGTGTTGTGTTATACTTACTTATTTTTTTTAAGTACTGTATTTTTTTTTTGTATATTTTTGATATAAAATAGTTCCTCCGCCTAGTTTCAAACTTCCTGTAGTGTATGTTAATGGTGTTGGAGGAAGCATTTTACATCAAAAATATATATCCAAAAATAATATGGTACTTAAAAAAAGTAAGTAAAACACAACAATTTACAGAGAGCCCGTCCTCTCTCTCTCTCATGCACAGCTTTCATACATAAGGTTGCTGTCACTCTCTCTCAGTCTCTTTCACACACACACACACACACACACACACACACACACACACACACACACACACAAACAAGGAGTCCTCTGCTTTCATACAAGTCCTCACTCATACAACATTGCTCTCACCCTCTCGATTTGTAACTGCAGAAGCATCTGGAAGCATCATTCAGCTGTAACAAATTAAGATTAGAAGACAAATGTTTTTTTTTTTAATACATTTTAAGTAACATTTGCTCTTAAATAAGTTTCAACCTAAAGAAGGAAAATAAATTTGTTCTCCCAACGGCAATTAAGTTGGACTATGACATTAAAATACATATGTCATCGCTATGTATTTTATATGGATGGGTGATGTTTCTGGATGACAAGAGTGGTTATGGGGTCAAGTAATGACCTTAATATAGGACACTGCTCAGACTTCCGATGACTGAAACAAAATCTAACTGTTAGTTGACTTTCAAAGAACTCTCCTGACATTTCTCACTAGAAGCCAGAGCACATCCTGAACTTTTGTGGTACTCAACATGTTGGCACAATGTGGTAGGCATACACCAAAGGGTATACAGTATTCAATTCAACATGATGGCAAAACGTGGTAGGCATACACCAAAGGTTATACGGTATTCAATTCAACATGTTGGCACAACGTGGTAGACATACACCAAAGGGTACACAGTATTCAATTCAACATGTTGGCACAATGCGGTAGGCATACACCAAAGGGTATACAGTATTCAATTCAACACAATGGCACAATGTGGTAGGCATACACCAAAGGGTATACAGTGTTCAATTCAACACAATGGCACAATGTGGTAGGCATACACCAAAGGGTATACAATGTTCAATTCAACACAATGGCACAATGTGGTAGGCATACACCAAAGGGTATACAGTACTCAGCTGAATGCAGAAAGTAGATTATAGTCCACTTATTTATTTTAGGTATGGATGCATCAATTCTCTTTAAGATGTTAAGATTTACTTCTATAGTACGGTACTTTTTCCTTCCACTCTGTTATACAAATTTAGTAAATGTAATTTGCACTGTCATAACCTTTTCAATAAAGCCAAGTACCCATATCTGTATAGAAAGCCTCTTGTTGTATTGGAAAATAAACTCTATATTTTCCTAGTACGAATCCACTCTACTGTAATTTTCTATTTATTGTTTGATTGGATGATTTAATACTGAATACAGATGCAGACTTGACACAAAACTAGGTGATGTGGTATGCACCAAGTTTTGAAAGTTCAACCTGATGTCTGATTGTTACCCAGTTCAAGTGGTTCAGCAGACTGAATAGTTATTAATACTGGGAAGGTCAGAAAGCTGTGCATTCTATAACTAGACCATGCACCTGAAATCCACAAGTAAGCCTGCAGTGAAGCAGGAGAGGGTATTAGATGCAGTCTGGCAGGAAAGAGTTTAAACTAAAGTCCTGTCTACCTGAATTAGCAATAATTAAAGATCCACTGATAATTTTCAATGAAAAGCAGTGGACATTTTAAATATAAAAGCCATTTTTTTCACTCAGTATAACTACACCCTGGGTCTGCTCCATCAAAGGACCATAAGCTTGGTGGGATCACACAAAATGCATAAAAATAGAGTATATGAAAAAATCACTGTAAAAGTAATTTTTCCATTCACCGTATGCGTATATATGAAGTCTTCTTGTCAATGTATGAACAGCAAAAGGAGCAAAGAACCACAGTTTATTAACAAAACTTTATTTTTGTCAATAATAGTGTACCTTCAGATCTTCAAATAACTGGCTGATTAATTCTTGGTTTCCAAGATTCACAACTTTATCAAGGGAAGCAGTTGCACACTTTCTTAATTCTTCACTTTGGGTAGGATTAAAACTGGCTAGGTGTTCCACATAGTCCCTGAAAAAAAGCACGATTACAGGTCATAAAGTAATTTTACACCAGTAAAGACTATCTACATCATGCTCTAAACCCCCCCCAATATAATTTCATTACATGCTGAAAAAAACCAGTATGATGCTTTAAGATGTATTGTACTAAGAGAAATGAGAACATTTTGTCTTCAAAGGCTATTGGATGCTTTGCAGGATTAGTATTTCTCATAAATATTAACATTATCTGTCCAAGCAAACACTAATTATTTTAATCTAATCTGTGAATAACAAAATATTGTATCATATATTTTATTTTTTTCTGTTCAGCATGTTCTCATTACCTCGGAGATATCTAAACATCACATTGCTGTATTATCTCTAATTACAAAAGCATGTACAATGGGATCTGTGATTTTAGAGCATTCATACATTTTGCAAGCAAAGGGAAATCGGTTTTGAAGTTAATCTCCAGTGCGTGAAAACACTGAGAGTAAGTCTGGGGAAATTATCTAGAATGCCACGCAACAGTCCTGCCGTTCTCATACAATATACTGCAGATGGCTTTCATGTACCTTGGTGTGCACAGTGACGTACGGCAGAGTGGGTCTGGGGGAAGACTGAGGGCGATTTAAGCCTGTGGGTAGATAACAAATATGGTGTAGGGTTATGAATTTTAGCATCCTCTTCACTACTTTTAAACCTAAGATATGGGTTATAAGTATTTATAATCATAAGCAGTTATATTTTGTTATAACTGCTACATTCTATGTGGAAACATCCAGGGATCCCAGGCACCTGTGCATATACCACCATGGCCTAGTTAAAAATGCCACGTTCCTGTAACTCTGGTTAGTAAGTAATACACATGGGTACACAAACACAGAGACATACACATATACCCATTGATGTGGTACTATAAAAGTGTCACTCTTAACAGATGGCTGCAGATCATATCATAGAATTAACACGTACAAAAGACAGGATGAAGACAGAGCATGACATTTCTCATCAGCAAGGTTGGCTGAATTTGATGCATGTCTACCTGTACCATCTGAAAAGTTAGTAACATGTAAATACATACACCACATGAATCACATGTACAGATGTACGATGCAAATGAATTTCAGCAAGGCACAAAATTAATTTCTGAAAATTGATGGGCAAAATTTTCTTGGTATGGGGAAAAAGAGCAGAAACAAATATGCCTAATCTTATTGCAATCTACAAATGTTTGGGGCTGGTTAGTTATCATCCCCAGAATGTGAATTCTACTGTACTAGCTTGAATGACTTTTGGCATATTTTGCACTCTGATATTTGAAGACAACTTTAACTATGTAACGTCCCAAAACATAAACTCTAAAGTCCAGTTTTGTCACAGCTAAGGTTTGGTAGCAAATTTAACTACAAAAAAATAAATTATTTCTAAAGTGTAGTATAGAGCTTGCAGATTTGATGAAATCCCCAAGTCAAAAATAAACATACCACACCAGAAATGTTTTGTAGTAATATTTTTCACTGTATTTAATATATAAGCCTCAGTAACAATTTATCATCCTTCTATTAAATTCACTGGAAGTTTTCTAAAATATGCTATGGCTCTTCTTAAACTGCAAGAGTTCTGCAGAATTTGAGCTACACTAATTTGAACGTATATATTTGCCAGACAGGTAACTCTACTGGACAACGTGTCCCTTTTCTTGGCTGCCTGGCAGCACTGTCAATATAATGGGTTTCCCACAGTTGTTTAAAATTAAATTACACAAGAGTCAGCCACATGTAGAAAAAAAAAAAGATGAAAGATATAATACTGAATCCTGTTTCCCATCATTGTCTGTGGGTTTCTAAGTGTGTGCTGGCAGTGACTGACTTGTTTTTGGGGAGATTTCTTCATTTGAGTTGGTACAAATGTGGAGTTGCTATACATAAGTTTAGGAGTGCAGGGGGTTGCCCCTGATATTTGGGGAAGTAGGGTGGCTCGCTACCCTACCAAAAATAATTAATATTGATTTTTCCACCTTCTGTTTTTTGAGCAATTTTTTCACCCGTTTGGCTTATTGTGGTATTTCATACTAGAACTCTGTTTAAGTTACTTACTCAAAGTCACACAGTAAGCAAAGAGAGATAGAAGGATTCAGACCCTATGCTTTTGACTGTAAGAAAGCAGTCTATTAACAGCTCAGAGCCTTCATCATCTGCACTAACTGCCAGGCCTCATGGTATAAAGCATACTCTTACAGCATTTTCAAGCATGCATTGTGTTGATACAGTTGTTAATAATCCAATGACTGTGAAGTGCCAGCCTTCGACACATATAGTACGAGAGACTTCACAGCATGAGGGTATCCTGATAAAAATAGCAAACACATTTCAGACCACAGAATGATATAATGCATTATTTTCCTCCTACATCCTGTGAAAAATCCATAATTTCTGTTAATATATTATTCATTTTATATCCTGATTAATTTTGTTGGTATTCACCATAAGAGTTCTATGATAGTCGAGTTTACTTATTTACTTTACATTTGTTTATTGAAAGTCCAACTGGGCATGGACCCCACTTTCAGCGGATGTCCAGGGAGAAAAGCTCCACAAAGATTAGTATAGCAAATACAGTAAACACAATATACATGTTAATAAAGTAGAGTACAGAGTCACAAAGTTAATAAGGTGCAGTTTAAAGGCTAAGAAAAGAATCAAAAGTAAATGTACTATAAGAAGCACAGCGTGTTACTATAAACAATACAGGGGAAGGGACATTTAGTTCAGTCATTTGGTTACATTCATCAGTGGCTAGATCACTAAACCCACACTGATTGAGAAAGAGTATAGAAAGGAGTTGTTGCAAGCTTTCATAGGAGGTTAAAGTATGATGATATGATCTAATTAAGTGAGGCTTTCACAAAGAAAGATTTCTAAAATTGACAAGAATTGGTAAACCTTGTTTACATGTTTTATTGTACCAAAAGTTAGAGTAGCACATTTCATAGAGGCATTAGCATTTATACTGAAATGAATGAGGAAGTTACTCATATTAAAACATCCTCACCACTAAGCATTTTTTTTTTGCAGTTTTTGAAAGATACTCCTTTGGACATATGGTATACATGTCATTCATGCATGCAAGCCAGCAGAGCACAAGAGTAAACAAATCCCCATGTGACTATAAACATGGTTTGTCTAGTACAGAATTTATTTCAGATCTCTTTAGTTTTCACATTGTTGGCCTGATCTCACCAGTTCTCCATGCTCGGCATACTGTTCTTGATGACATCATCTTCTTTTCTTTCCCCAAAAGGGTTAAAGGTAAAAAATGTATTATCCTGCTTTTCATTAAACAGTGAGCTTGACAAAGTGACTGTGCTTCCACCCCTTTACATTTATATCTCTTAAATTGCAGTTTTCTATTTTTTTTCGGGAGAAAAGATTACTTTACATTCATTATCTCTCCAGTGCAGAATACGGTATATAGATAACATTATTTTAGTTGCTATTGCTAAGCCAACAGTAATAGTTTTAACTACAAACTCAAGCAAGAAAGAAGTAGTTGTAGAAACATGACATGAGTGCCTTGCATTTTCCAATAACCACTCAACAGTGCAAGCCAGTATTATTTATTATTCAAATCAGAATATCAATTGTTTGTAATGGCACTGGAATAAATAGTCTTACTTCATTAGAAAAAGTGCATTTATGGCCTAAATTGTTAGAATTTTCCAAAAGTTAGAAACTCAGAAAATAATACATTCAAAGCAAGTTTTTAAAACCCTAACTATAACTGCACAGTAACATCCCAACACTGCATGTTGTTACTCTACACAGTAGAGTGTATAATACCAGGTGTTTTAAGCACTACCCAACACCGCCTATTTCCACAAATGTAGCTGCAGTTTGATGCTTTAAGATGCTGAGCCATGAGCAAGTTAACCACTGACAATGTGGCATATGAGTTTATGTAGTAGTAAAAGACCACAAAGTGATGTCACCTAGATAAGTGAACGTTTCTATCGGTGTTATCTTTTGAGATAGATTTAATATTCTTAATTTTCAAATACTTTGTTAATAAGCACTTAAATTCAGTAAGTAAGTAAATCAATAAATACAATCACTTGCTATAGCTTGCTGCATCAGTCTGCTTCCACTTTTATGGAATGGCACTAGTATCTTTTAATAATTAATTTTAGTAATAATTTACAGTAATTATAATAATCAGTAGTTTGCCATAAACCTTACAGTGCAGCAGAGTCTACAGTCATTATTCATTAAGCAGACCTACTGTCATACTATTTAAAGATTGTCCATTTTGCTGCTGCTGTGTACCATCCTAAAGTTAATAATGAAATATGCTCTGGCATATGAACAACTTACTACAGCTATTCTAATGCACTCTGCTGTAGTCACACTCTCACATTTAAACAAGTGTCACATACTTCTTGCAATGTGTCGCTTATTTAGGTAACAAATGCTGTGAAGTATAAATGATGCAGCAAATCATATTCCACCTCTAGAAAACACTTCAAATGAAAGTGGGGATATTCAGCACTGTATATAATCCTATTTATGAAATGCATTTGTGACATGCAATGTTACACTAAATGTAATTTGTCTAACATGTCAAGTTTATTACAGAATGAAATTATAAACTTCAAATTTTAAGACTTCAAATTTGAAAAGAAAAGAAATGAATCTGAAGTTCTGTAAGAAACTCATGGTTTCAAGAGCTACAAAATAAGAGAAATGTAATGTGCTGACTTCTCCAACACACGGACATGGTGATCCACACTGTCAGAATAGTCGGTATGAATAGAAATGTTTTCTGCTTCACACAGTACAGACTACCTTTACTTCCTGTCACTAGGTTGCAACTAGCATGTCTCCCACAATTGTTTCTGTTACTTTCTTCATTAAACTACTTTATTCTCCTTGGGTTAACTGAGCTGTTGCAGTATGAAAACTACACAGGTACTACGGCTAGAGTTTTTCTCTGCCTTGAAGGTTTTGTAGACAGCAATGCCTGCATTGTAGGTATTGCTATATTGACATTCAATGAACATAATTTGTTTTAGTTACTTATAACAAGGCAGATTACTGCATAAAACATATTGCTCATACCCTGAACACATTGCTGACTAAAGTAAGAAGGTGTCAGATATTTCCAACTCATCTAGACCTTCTCAGTGAGTAACTGCTGGATACTGACTCAGTAGAATGCCTACCTCAGAGTCACATGGTGCAATTATTCCACTTGACCTTTGACAGACTGTGAGGGATCATTGCCATTTACTACTCTGCATTTTCAGGTAATCTGCTTGTTTCCACTGTTAATATGATTTGTTATTATAGAATGTAGATGTTATTTGATAAGGTTGCAAATGTTATGACAGTCATACACTATTGTTTGTGGTCAAACAGAGAACTGCAGTGAGATGCATAGTAATGGTATACTATTATCAGCAGCCTCTTCAAACTCTGATAAACAAAACAACGAGGCTGCTACAGATACCAGAAAGGTCTGAAATAAAGTATTTTAATCATCAGTGTTTAAGGTATTGGTATGTACATATACTGTAATATAATGTTGTAAAAATGCAAGGCAAGTCATCATTTGAAAGGAAGCCTAAGTGAACTACAGAAGGACGTACAGAACATCCTTGCATAGTCACAGACCACTTAGTGCACAGTAGTGTAACAATGCACTACTCAGAGGTGAGGATTATCAGAGCCACATGTAAATAGAGAAGTCTATGGACATGGCCTATGCAAATCATGTCCCTGCACTTCTACGAGCACTGCTCTGAATGTGTCCCTGCCTAGTATGGTGAGTCAAAGATTGTGGTAGAACAGTGCAGAGAGTAGATACGTATATACAACTGTCAGCCATGAACAGCCATTGCTATCTATGTAGCTGTATAAGTAGTGAACATTAAGTGGAGAAAGAGCTGAATGCACCACAACAGCTCTGCTCTGCTCATCTTTCACTGCTCATAGCCACTCTGGTAGGCAGTTCTGTGTAATATCTGTGTTTGTATATGTGTGTGTGTACATGTGTAAACAGGGATGTGTGTGTGTGTGTGTGTGTGTGTGTGTGTGTGTGTGTGTGTGTGTGTGTGTGTGTGTGTGTGTGTACATCTGAACCAGACGTTCTTTCTACCTCTGCTTGGAAGGGTGCCCATCCACAGCTGTTTCAACTAAATGGGTGAGCAATGAGGTTCTAATCTGATTCAATGTCATGAAGCACATCCATACTTCTGAATCACTTTTTTATTTAGCTGCACCATTAGGCATACCTGAGCACTGCAAGCTACACTGCTGAATGGGCTTTTATGAATCACTTGTCAGTGTCACCTCCCATGATGAAAAACCCAAGGCCATGTTAAAAGCAACATGAACCATTAGACAAAATGCGAGTATTAGCTCAGAATCTTACTACAAAGCAAAATGTAAATAGAGCACCCTATTACTGTACTTTATTCATGGAAAATGCACTCTTACTTCAGAGAACCACTGACTAAATTGCCAGGAGTAATTGCCAGTCTGGATTAATAAATTTAGATGCAGACAATGAAATATTCCTCTAGATATGCAAGACATTTTCATGGACATGTTAACTAGCGGTTGGAATAAGAATTAAAATACTCTAACAAGTGTTACAAATTCCCATCAAAATGATGAGACACTGAACCTGGTGAAGTAGGGACAGAAATATTTGGAAATGGAGTCCATTCTTTATTGTTGCCAACAAGTAATTCTGCATTCTTGCAAGGGGTGCTAATACTTTGCATATAGTACTAGCTAAAAAGGAACTTATTGACACCGCTGTGGTGTCATCTTCTCCTTTAAGGAGAACCATCCGTGTGTGCCAACATGGATGTAAACACATTCTGCACTGACACACTGAATTTCAACTACCTGTTCTGTTTATAGAGAAGGTAAGTGCAGGCATGTGTGTGTGTGTGTGTGTGTGTGTGTGTGTGTGTGTGTGTGTGTGTGTGTGTGTGTGTGTGTGTGTGTGTGTGTGTGTGTGTGTGTATGTGTGTATTGCCGTATAAGACAGAAGGTGTGTTTCTGTGTGTGCATTGCTATGTGAGACAGTAGGTGCATTTTCATGGAATTGTGAGTTTCAAGGGAAGAGAGGTCTACTATTGATCATCAATGTGCAGCTAACTATTTTTTTTTGTTAGCAAATAGCAGTCACTGTTTGTGCTGTAGAATTTGAAAGCAGTGTTAGTAGCATAGTTGCCTTTGGTGCAAAAGGCTGTGGATTCTACTCCCACACCATCTATACAGAGAGCTGATATTGCAGTCCCCTTTCAATTGCTGATTATTTGGTACATTTTAAGGGGGAAGGGGTTCTGTACTTCTGAGTGTGTCCTCTTTTGTATGAGATGCCTAGTAACTATAAACTTGTTGTCAGTTTGTCAGTTATTCCCTATTGCAATATTACCAGCTTATCAATTTTATAATGTAACAGGCAATTAATTCTTCAAGGGTAGCAGGCACTGAATCTGTAGATGAAACACTGAAATGTAAAGTTGCTTGCCAGTAGCAACCTCTCGATTAGTTACAGATCTGTTTAATGTGGAATTATTCAGATAACGTTTACTTCTGCAGAGATTGTGCTTACTGACTGATATTGGTGGATTGTAATGACAAAAGTTTGAGTGGCCTTTTATGGTTGTAATTTTTTAAAATGGCTAATTTTGTTACTATTGGTTCACACATTTTGTTTCATTGCTTAATGGAAGAATTTTCAAAGCTAGAAATCTAAAACATATTCTAACAAGTAGTGTTGTATTATACAAGGACGATAATTTAGTACAATCAGAAAGGTGAATCAAAGAACACAGACATTTATGCATGGCCCTAAAAATGTGTGCAAGGAGCCTATGGTTTGAAAACAGCCCAAAGGTAAACTTAATTCTCCACTGGCCAGATGCATTTTCTTTGAATGTGGGTCATTTCAATGAATGTGAATATCAAGGGGAGAGAAGTTTACTGATATGCTAAGTCTGTTTTCATTCTGAAAATGTATTATTTGTTTAGCAAATGGCTATCAGTGTTTGTGCAATTTTATTTCAATATCTGTAATCATTGTAGAAGTAAATAAGAAAACAGTATGCACACTGACAGGTTTGAACAATGTTTGGTAACTGAGGAGAAATAGCCAAGTAATGGAACACTGGGATGGCTGGAGAGAAGGCTACTGCTGAGGGGAGGGGGGTAGAGGGTTGCTGCAGGAGGGGCTGCTTTGGGGGGCCCTAATCTATTACCATGCCTAAGGCCCCATTTGACCATGATACAGCTCTGTATCCAACACATTTGACTAAAGAGACTTGGTGAAAGCTTAACATCCAATATTAACAGTATTGTGACAAGAAATAACTATGGAGATCAGATCTGGTTTTCTTATATTCAAAGAGGTAATATAAAAGGCACTGGTAGTCATCAATCCATAAGCTTAACTTGTATCTTGGGGAAGATCTTTAAGAAAATACTTCTGAAATTATTTTTCAAACACGTATTTGAACGACTTGAATTAGGTTAAACTAAATTTATCTGCAGTAGGTCTTGATACTTATCCCACCAATAGGTTCTGTTATTGTTGTAATGTAAACTAAGACAACTAAAGTGGGTATTAATCATATTAGAGTTCATTAATATGCAAGACGTCAAGCAGAACCAGGTCAATAACAGCCTTGCAGTCCAAGTAGAGGTCTAAGTGGTAGGGATTTTAGATACAGTGTATAAATTAAGGAGGTCATGGCCAACATTTTCTCGGCTAGGAAACATTTTTTTTTGTTCAGACAATAGATTTCAATAGGTAAATGTCAAAAGGGGCATTAAAGTCTAGTATGGGCATGAGTAGAGGAATGAGTAGAGGGGAACAGTAACTTTCTTGGACCTGGGTTATATATCTCTATGTCTCTTCTAATGATGATATCAGCTTTGGGGTGTAATATCAGCTTTGGGGGGTTATCACACGGGAGCTCACTGACATTGACTATGTCTCTTCTAATGACAATATCAGCTTTGGGGGGTTATCACACGGGAGCTCACTGACATTGACTATGTCTCTTCTAATGACAATAATGACAATATCAGCTTTGGGGGGTTATCACACGGGAGCTCACTGACATTGACTATGTCTCTTCTAATGACAATATCAGCTTTGGGGGGTTATCAAACGGGAGCTCACTGACATTGACTATGTCTCTTCTAATGACAATATCAGCTTTGGGGGGTTATCACACGGGAGCTCAATGACATTGACTATGTCTCTTCTAATGACAATATCAGCTTTGGGGGGTTATCACACGGGAGCTCACTGACATTGACTATGTCTCTTCTAATGACAATATCAGCTTTGGGGGGTTATCAAACGGGAGCTCACTGACATTGACTATGTCTCTTCTAATGACAATATCAGCTTTGGGGGGTTATCACACGGGAGCTCACTGACATTGACTATGTCTGTTCTAATGGTGATAACAGCCTTGAGGTGGTTAGCATTTATGCAGTATGTGCAGATGAGTTCTTATTTTCCAAAGAGTGCAATGCTCATTTTTTTAATTTCTTTTTGTTTGCATCAAGCTTGGGTTCATAGTTTTGACACCAGGAATTTGTGTGGGCTAGACTGTCTTGTAGGATTTTGGTATCAGCTGTACAGATAACAATAACACCAAGATATGTAGAGTTAGCTGGAAAATGTTAACAACAGCTTGGACATCAATGCAGCATGTGCCAAAAAAGGAGTGGACCTAGTAATGAACTCTGTGGGATACCATTGGTAAAAAACTTTTATGGGAAAGTGAGACATTTACTTGGAATGTGCGGGTTCTGTCTGAGAGTCAGCTATTCAACAATCTTCATAATGGTTAACATTTAAGTGGCAAAACAATTGAAAGAAGAATTAGGCCTGAAAGATCCATTCTTGGTCCTTTATGCTTTAAAATATTCATGAATTGCATGTGCAAAACTGTTATAAATGCAACTTTAGTACAATACACTGACAATTCTGCCATAATTTACAGTGCTGCTACTGACAATAACACTTATTATGCTGTACCAAACACTAATCAATTAAGGATGTTTTACAGAACAAAATCCTGTTTGTCAGAACATAAACTACTAAAAACTGCAAACAAACACACACACACACACACACACACACACACACACACACACACACACACACACACACACACACACACACACCTTCCATACTCTTTATATGCAGCTGCAAATTTGATAAACACTTAAAAAATTAAAAACATTATAATAATAGTACTGCCAAATCTGCTGCAAACTTATCTAAAAGAACTCGTTACTGTCACCTACTGCAGAAAATGGGTTGCCTTGAAATTCAATATACTCTTGCAGTCTTCTGTTGTGAATCTATCCAGAATGTACAATTCAGACCTAATAAATATCCTGCTTTAGGCCACCAAGATCACTAAAGCAACATTAAATGTCGATTTATTTCTATTTATTTGAAATTTGGTAACTGGGTAAGTGGACTGGTAAAATTAACCCTTTTCAGCCACGACCCAAGCTTCAGAGCAACAAAGTACATACAAAAGATAACAAAAGTGAAAATACACTGTATGTCATGAAATAAAAAATGCATATCAAAAGGAAATACACATAGAACAGGGGGAGTAAGAAACAACACCCTTCATAACAGTTCAAACAATGTGGAAATGTGCACAACAGTTACAATATTTACAGGGTAGCATTCATTTAGTAGTACAGAAGAACTATATGCAGTACTTGTACACATTCTAGTTACAGTAAGTCTACCAGCCTTCAGCAAATTATCCAGTGACAAGAAAGCAATTACAGACAGTTTCTTCTAGTAGATTTTCCTTCACTTTAGCCTTGCAGCCATCCAATTTTATCAGAGAATGTATTTCTCTGGGTAGCTGACTCCATGTTGCTGGCCCAAGTTTAGCAAAGGCCCTCTCCTGTATGGTAGTGACAAAGTGTGATCTCATTCAGGTAATGTCATTATACTGACTTCCCCTTTTCTTATTTTACCTTAAAGTCAAAATCATTAAAGCTATTCACTTTCTTCAGTATCTGTTACTAAACATTGGAACTCTGTTCCCAGTTAGCATTTGACCTGTGTCAAAGAATTTATAGCCAGACTAAAGGAATACCTAACTAAACCTTGATTATGTCCTTATATAACATGATAAAAGACAAATTTGCACTAAGCATGGTTACTATATACCTCTCATCATTAAGATATCTCTGTAGTTATGAGTCTTATAGCAATGTATTATATTATTTCTGTGCAATTCATTGGTTTTCATTTTTCTATTTGACTTATACACCTAAGGTTATTGACTTATACGTACTTCCTACAGTATTGCTACCACTTATTTTTCATTCATCTTCCTTATTGATGTAACTTGCTTTCTGTTTTATAAGTCCTTCCTTTCCCATTTGCATCTCCACTTTTCCTGTAGTATTACATGCTCCCACAATTTCATTAGCCAAATATATGTCAATATTAGTGTTATACAATGTATATGTATGTGTGCTTACATATACTTATAGTTGCTCCATAATATGATGCTTCTATTCTCAAGAGTTATATTACAGAAGTTTCCTACGTTGGACATGTTGCTAAGTTTATATCTGTTGCATACAATTGGTATGGGAGCCTTTCTGCCAAGGCCTTCAGTGAAAACGAGCTACTTAACGTGACCAGTAAAAATTGAAACAGATTAGATAGCTAGACATACAGTTAGACAGATAGATGGACAGATACATAGATAGATAGACAGATAGATAGACAGATAGATAGATAGATAGATAGATAGATAGATAGATAGATAGATAGATAAATAAAATGTTTTTTTTACATTGGTAGTTGAACCATTTTCCTAAAGTGTAAATAATTCAGTACAAAGACTGCTGTATTATGGAATAAGCCTCCAAGATAATCCAGGAGTGCAGCTTGTGTCTCTAATTTTAAAATAAGGCTGAATAGCTATTTTTTTACTTCCCACTTTAAAACACCTAGTGCTAATTGTGGACTACTTGGTGGTGCTATTTAAAATTTGAGTATGTTAATTATAAGCTTGAACTTTGAAATGAGTAAATTATAAACCCCTCTATAATTGCTTACAATAACTCGTTGCTCTAGATTTGGGTAATAATAGCTTGTGCAACTAGTTGTAACAGCTTGCAGTTTAAACGAACGAGATCTAAGAAGGCAATGCTCCATCCACGCAATTCATGGAAAAGTAAATGAAGACTTTCTATAACACTCATGACACTCAGAGAGTATCAGAAAGCATGCTCCTATAGTCTGCGGCAGTACAAATTTATTACTGGATTCCTGGTTTTCCGAAATTAATACATTTCAGAGCTATACTCTGCAATGGCTTTATAAAAAAAGAAAATCTTTACCACAACCTGCCCATGTAAGGAAATGTGCCCTCTATGGTTATCTGTTACAATGGACAGCATCAGTGGGGCACAGTTATAAATAAAAACTACAGCCTTAGCATGTTAGACAGCAAAAAGCAAACTTCTAGCTCAACATACACGTCCATTTTGTGAAGATAGCTATACAATGTCGTTTTGCTGCTGAATGGCTGTCTGGGTTGTGTAATGCTTTAAAATTGTACAGGGATAAAATAATGCATCCTAGTTGTCATGATGTGCTTTATTCATTTCTGGTGACTTACGATGACATAAGAAGTAGGAACTAGTAATCAGTAAAGAGTCGCTAATGTGAAGTGGTAACATATCGACTTAGACTGCTCACAGATTTCACATTAACTACAATGCACTCTAATTTTACAGTGATACATATGGAAAAATGCAAGCAATTTAATAATGCATATTTCAGTCAAACAAATCTGTTGTAACTGCACTGTCTCTCTAGCTGACAACATTTAAATTTGAAAACTGTACATCACTGCTGAAGAAGGTCTGACCTTGAAGATAATTATGATTTTATACAATGTGACATCCCTTACCATTACAAGTAGAAACAATTACAGCAATTAAACTGCAGACTTCAGACATTCAGCAACTTTGCATAACTGGAATGCATGCAAATACTCCAGAAGCATATGTGCACCTTCTTCTTCTTCTGTTATATTGTAATGACAATTAATTATACTTTATTATTATTACTACTATTATTATTATTATTAATATTATATTAAACCTAGCCACTGGGGATGCACAAGCCATTGCATTTCTTTGTGCCGGTCCCAAGCCCGGATAAATGGGGAGGGTTGCGTCAGGAAGGGCATCCGGCATAAAACATCACCAAATCATTCATGCAGACACCAGTAAATATTTACATACCAGATCAGTCGAGGCCTGGGTTAACAACGACCGCCACCAGTATTGTTAGCCAACAGGGTGCTGGCGGAAATTGGGCTACTGTTGGTTGAAGGAGGAGAAGAGGAGGAGGGCATGGCCAAAGGCAGGCAGAGAGGAGAAAGGCTTGGACTGTGGTAGTGAGGGTCAGAACTTTGAATGTTGGCAGTATGACTGGTATAGAGAGAGAGCTAGCCAATATGATGGACAGAAGGAAAGTTGGTATATTGTGTGTGCAAGAGACCAGATGGAAGGGGAGTAAGGCTAGGTGTATCGGAGGTGGGTTCAAATTGTTTTATCATGGTGTGGATGGGAGGAGAAATGGTGTAGGAGTTATCCTGAAGGAACAGTATGCTAAGAGTGTTTTGGAGGTGAAAAGAGTGTCGGATAGAGTGATGTTTATGAACTGGAAATTGATGGTGTAATGATGAATGCTGTTAGTGCATATGCTCCACAAGTTGGGTGTGCGATGGATGAGAAAGAAAAATTTTGGAGTGAGTTGGATGAAGTGGTGATGACTGTACCCAAGGGTGAGAGAGTGGTGATTGGAGCAGATTTCAATAGGCATGTTGGTGAAGGGAACAGAGGGGATGAGGAAGTGATGGGTAGGTATGGTGTTAATCAAAGGAATGCAGAAGGTCAGATGGTAGTGGATTTTGTGAAAAGGATGGACATGGCTGTGGTGAATACATATTTTAACAAGAGGGAGGAGCATAGGGTGACATACAAGAGTGGAGGAAGAAGCACACAGGTGGATTATATCTTATGTAGAAGGGCCAGTCTGAAGGAGACTGGAGACTGTAAAGTGGTGGCAGGGGAAAGTGTAGTTAGGCAGCATAGGATGGTGGTTTGTAGGATGACATTGGTGTTCAAGAAGAGGAGGAAGAGTGTGAGGGCAGCACCAAGGATCAAATGGTGGAAATTGAAAAAGTGTAATTGTGAGGTGGAGTTCAGGGATGAGTTAAGACAGGCACTGGGTGGCATTGAAGAGTTACCAAATAGCTGGGTAACTACAGCAGAGCTAGTAAGGGAGATGGCTAGAAAGGTGCTTGGTATGACATCTGGAAAGAGGAAGGACGACAAGGAGACATGGTGCTGGAATGAGGAAGTACAGGAGAGTATACAGAGAAAGAAGTTGGCAAAGAAGAAGTGGGATTGTCAGAGAAATGAAGAAAGTAGACAGGAGTATAAGGAGATGAGGTGCATAGCAAAGAGAGAGGTGGCAAAGGCTAAGGATAAGGCATATGAAGAGTTGTATGAAAGGTTGGACACTAAGGAGGGAGAAAAGGACCTGTACCGAATGGCTAGACAGAGGGACCGAGCTAGTAAAGATGTGCAGCAGGTACGGGTGATATAGGATAATGAGGGAAACATACTCACAAGCGAGAAGAATGTGTTGAGGAGATGGAAAGAGTACTTTGAGGGGCTGATGAATGAAGAGAATGAGAGGGAGAGAAGGCTGGATGATGTGCAGATAGTGAATCATGAAGTGCAGTGGATTAGCAAGGAGGAAGTAAGGATAGCTATGAAGAGGATAAAGAATGGAAAGGCTGTTGGTCCAGATGACATACCTGTGGAAGCATGGAGGTGTTTAGGTGAAATGGCAGTGGAGGTTTTAACCAGATTGTTTAATGAAATCTTGGAAAGTGAGAGGATGCCTGAGGAATGGAGAAAAAGTGTTTTGGTACCTATTTTTAAGAATAAGGGTGATGTGCAGAGCTGTAGTAACTACAGACGGATTAAATTGATCAGTCACAGCATGAAGTTATGGGAAAGAGTAG